>NC_037677.1:69302964-69445081 GCF_003255815.1 Theropithecus gelada | reverse complement strand
TAGCGTGATGCCTCCAGCTTTGTTCTTTTGACTTAGGATTGTCTTGGAGATGCGGGCTCTTTTTTGGTTCCATATGAACTTTAAAGCAGTTTTTTCCAATTCTGTGAATAAAGTCATTGGTAGCTTGATGGGGATGGCATTGAATCTATAAATTACCTTGGGCAGTATGGCCATTTTCATGATATTGATTCTTCCTATCCATGAGCATGGTATGTTCTTCCATTTGTTTGTGTCCTCTTTTATTTCACTGAGCAGTGGTTTGTAGTTCTCCTTGAAGAGGTCTTTTACATCCCTTGTAAGTTGGATTCCTAGGTATTTGATTCTCTTTGAAGCAATTGTGAGCAAAGTAACATATTAATGAAAGAGTACCAAATTGTGAATATCGAATATGTAAGGTGGACAAAGGCTAGATGACGATGGGCTGAGGGTAGGAGACAGATAAGAATAAGAAGAAAAAAGAGGAGGAAGAGGAAAAGGAAATCAGCTTTATTATTACAGGTGAAACTTTATGAAAGTGCATGACTTTATAACTGTGAATTCAACAGTAAAGCCCTTGAAACTAGAAATAGACAGATAAGTAGAATTGTTTTTTCCCTAGAGAAAGGGACTGATTCTGTCTCCCAGACTAGAGTACAGTGGCATGATCATAGCTCATTGTAACTATGAACTCCTGGGCTCAAGAAAACCTCCCTGGCTTTTTTTTTTTAACTTTCAGTTTTGTGGAGATCAAGTCTTGCCTATGTTACTCAGGCTGGTCTCAAACTGCTGGCCTCAAGCAATCCTCCTGCCTTGGCCTCCCAATGCCCTGGGATTATAGGCAGGAGCCACCACAGCTGGCTCCAAGTAGAGTTTAATCTAACACTGTAACTTCCCTTACCCATGCTCCCTCATATTTTTTTACCCAAGACCTTAAGGAAGAACAACTGAAAACAGATATGAAGATAGCTTGTACATAATATATTTTAAATTGTTGTGCTGTACCTTGCTGTCGACTCAGCACCACCTCACCATAATAATCTAAGGCTGAGATCTATGGTTCCCAGAATCCCTTTTTTTATGAGGTAATTAGCATTTGTCAATAAGAGGAACTTACAAGAGAGTTGAGGGAAAAGGACTGGAGCCATCCTTCTCAGGAGGCTGTGTGGATCAGATACAGTTTAATATAGTGGCTGCATTAAACCATTTACACACCAAATGCATAAAGTGGCTTCTCCTTTCCTGACAGATTTCTGGCGGATAGAGTTACATATGAATAGAAAGCTATCATAAAGAAAAGAAAATTAAATTAAAATAATAGCCATAATAGAAGAAACTACTCATTGAGCAGTAAGCTCAGAGTGACAGGACCAGCCATCCCAGAGTGAGGCAGTAAGGGTGTGCTGCATTGTCTGGAAAGAATTCATAATTTAAACATCAGCTAAATTGCGTTCCAGTTTTTATTATCATAAGATCCACATTTCCATACTGTGTTAGGGATAAAATAGTCCTCCCTAAAGGGTGGGACTCTCCCAATGCCCACTCTTCTTGGTCCATCACTGGGATAAAAACAATGCATCAAAGCACATATATGCAATGTATCCCAAAAGATATAGAAGCACCTTGGCAGGTAGAACTTGACTGTAAATAGTTTCAATTGAGCCATAATATCTACATAAAACATGCATCAATTAGAAGTAGTTATTAAGGGCTTGTCAGCAATGGGAACTTAGAAAAGACTAGATATAATGACAAATAGTATCTGTATTCAGGGATCCTAATTTTTGGACTGTTCTCTTTTTTTGGTGACAAGGTTGAATTAGTGAGGAAGTAGATTCATAGGATTTTAGTAAATGAAGTTTCATTATGAGTGACAGACTATCTAGATTATGAGAGGAATGGTGAGGTGTTTTTAGCATAATGTCAATATATATTCTATTCCTCTTGCTCTCCTTATTTCATGCTCCACTAGAAACCTACTGGTTGGATCTATCTGCCCGAGTAAATTTGCCTAATGTAGAGAAGACACTGATCATGCACATTTAGAATATTCTTGGACTCGAGGAAGTAATTTCTTATTGTAAATGTAAAAAAAAAAAAAAAAAAAAAAGCAGTCTTGGTTTCATTTTAGTGAGACTCACTCACCTGGGTTTGATTATCCCTGAAAATTTTAAGAGCAAAGGTGTGGAAATTCAGCAACGTAGCCTTACTTTTAAAAACGTTTTTGCTAGTTTTTGCAGAAAATACCATTCAAGCTAGAAACCAGGCTTGCCAATTATTAATTCTGAACACCTTCTATTACATTGGGTAACTATATATTATCCTGACAAGTGCTGTGGAAAAAAGGATTATTGTTAATTTATACCTTGAAATGTAGTTGAGTATTTGCTAAATAAAGAGAAAAATGACCAGGTATGTTTTTGAGTGGTGAGGAGGAGAGAATTCCGAATACTTGATTACATTCACTTGCTTCTTTAGATTCTTTTAAATTAAAGGCCGTATCTGGTTTATTTGGCAGGTTTGGCACAATCTTCTGAGTCAACAACCGTCTTTGCTGCTGGTTTCAATGAAGAAAGGAATATAAGTGCAGAGGACCCCTAACTGTTTTCGTGTCTTCTGTCACTACAAATGCTGAGGAATTCGTTTAAGCATACCAAATTATAGCATCTAAATAGAGGCTGACCTGTTCCAAGAAGAATTTTCAGCAGGCTTCCTTTTCAGATTTTCTTTGTCTAGGTTTTAGAACTAAAAGTGTTTTTTCTCCCTCCCTTTTTGTAGTTTAGAATCTATTTGTGGGAGTTGTAAAGGAAAAGAGACTCAACCAAACTAGCTAGCAAAGTGGTTTTTGTCATAAGAATACAAAAAGAATTCATAGAAATAACCTTCGAATGTTAACTGCAGAGATAAGGCTCACTGGAATGTAATTTATACAGCCGGATCACCTCTCCCTTAGGTTTCTCCTGCTTTTCCAGTTCCTGCTCTCTAATGACTGGCTTCTTATCTCTGCTTTTAAGAGACTGCATGGGCTCTGAAGCTGTTAGATGAAATCAAATGAAAATGATATTTTTAAGCTCGAAAACAGTGAGATATTGTCAATATCATAGCATCCAACTACATATGAGGCTTAAGATAAAAAGCCTCATGTAAGTGATCTTGAGCAATCTGTGTCCCAGTTTCTTCAGCTGTAAATCGGTCTAATAACAGAACTTAACTGATTTGGTTACTTTATGGGCTATATGAATTTTGATATATTTAAAGTACCAAGAGCAGTTTTTGAATAAATAGGCACCATGCAGTGTTTGCTTTTATTACATCTGTTACTTGATTTCTCTTTAGTACTGGACATGAATTTTACCTGGTCAAGGCTTTTACTATAGTTTATCGCTTTCTTTTCTTTCTTTCTTTCTTGTTTGTTCTTTCTTTTCTTTTCTTTCTTTCTTTCTTTCTTTCTTTCTTTCTTTCTTTCTTTCTTTCTTTCTTTCTTTCTTTCTCTCTCTCTCTCTTTCTCTCTCTCTGTCTCTCTTTCTCTCTTTCTCTCTTTCTTTCTTGAGACGGAGTGTCATTCTGTCGCCCAGGCTGGAGTACAGTGACGTGATCTGGCTCCCTGCAACCTCCACCTCCTGGGTTCAAGCAATTCTCCTGCCTCGGCCTCCTGAGTAGCTGGGATTACAAGCGCATGCCACCAATCCCAGCTATTTTTTTTTTTTGTATCTTTAGTGGAGACAGGGTTTCACCATGTTGGCCAGGCTGGTCTCGAACCCCTGACCTCAGATGATCCATCTGCCTCAGCCTCCCAAAGTGCTGGGATTACAGGTGTGAGTCACCACACCTGGTCCTTTTTTCTCCATTCTATTACTATTGTCTCTCTCTTTTTCCATTTTCTTCACTTTTCTCCTTTTTTGTTTCTCATAACTTTCTCACTTCCTGCCTTAGCTAAACTTCCTGAAAGTCTACGGATTTGCTGACCTTCATCCATTGACCGTCACTTGTATTGGTTACTGGTAGAGGTGGAGGTGGAAATAAAATCTATTTTATTTTAGACAGTAGCAAGCATGGTCATCAAGATAGTAGGTTATGTCAGTGAGCAATTCTCTCAGTAGGGATAAGCAGAGAAGTTAAAAGTTGACAGTATCTATCAAAGGATGTGCATTAATAGAATGAATATCATTTGTTTATAGAAGTTGTATGGTTTTAAAAACATACAGGGGTACCTCTGCTTCTAAGAAGGCATATAGTTTTACTTTTTCCTATTCCTCTCACTAAGTATAACAAATTATTTTATATTTTTATATACAATAATTGTATATGTATGTATATACATATATACACACAATTGTAAATATGTATATATATTAAGCAAATATGAGATTCTGAAAGCTGGAGAGAAAAGAGCAGACTAGCTAGGGGCCTCAGGACCAAAGGAATGACATAGTGGAGTTCCCTGGGTTTTCTCCTTGCGAGCTAACATAGCCCAGCCTGGATACTAGAGATACAAACTGGAAATGTCCACAAATTTGAATAAAAACAAAAAACAACAAAGACTCCTCTTTCTAGCCAAGGGACCAGGAAAGTAGCAATCAGTAAGACAGAAACTTTTCAGACTACAACCATTCTACTACAATCACATACCGCAGAAAAAGCTGCTGCAACACCCCACCGTCAATAGCAAAGGCCAAGTAGAGGCCACATAGCTATGCTTGCCAGACTGTCACAAAGCAGCCAAACCACTGTGCTGAGAGATGTCAGAAAAATCCAACGGGAGGATGGCTCAGAAAGCCCCACTAGATTGTAGGAAGCCTCCCTTCCCTCACTGTGGTGTCTGTAGAGACCACATTCAGAGCCAAAAATTCTATGCTATACTACAATAATGATGCGTTCTTCTCCCTCCCTACCAGGGAGGTGTCAGATGGGAGGCCTAGTGGAGTCAGATTGTTCACCACCATTCATTGGTGATAATGCCACCACCCCCATAATATCAGTGGGGGTCACATGGGGGAACAGTAATGAAGCAACCCTCCTCCTCCTAGGTAGGGAGCTACTGAATGAAGCCCTAATGGAGAGCCTGAACTCTCACCTTTAACCAGCAGTAGGAGCCCTTGTCTGCCTAAGTGTTAATGGAAGCCAACTGCTGAACCTGGACTTTCATCTCTACTTGGCAGCAACAACAAGGGAATCTCTGCTTCTGTGGTTATATTGCCTGCTTCTCTTGCATTGTCAAGTGTCCTTTGCCTCTGTTATACAAGGATATTTGTGATTATATTTGGGTCTACCTGGATAATCCAGGATAATCCTCCTATTTAAAAACACTTGACCTAATTACATCGGGAAAGACTTTTTTTTTTGGTCATCTAAGGTGTTATTTGTAGGTTCCATCGTTAGGATGTAGTTATCTTTTGGATCCATTATGTAGCCTACACAGATGCCAACACAGAGAAGATACAGGTGTTAGAATTATTTAGCAAAGATTTTAAAGCAACCATAATAAAAATGCTTCAATAAGCAATTAAAAGCACGTTTGGAGCATGAAAAAATAGATAGTCTCAGAAAAGAAATAGAAAATCTCAGCAAAGAAATAGAATATATAAATAAGAACCAAATGGAAATTTTAGACCTAAATTATACAATAACTAAAATTAAAAAAAAAACTTAATGGGACAGATCAACATAAAATGAAGAGAGAAGAATCAAAAGTTAGAATAATGTAAATTATCGTTATCTAATCTGAGCAATAAGGAGAAAACGGACTAAAAATATAAATGAACAGAATCTCAGGAACATGTGGAACTAAAAAAAAAAAAAAAAAAACACATTAAATTCATAATATTGAGTCCAGAAGGAGAGGAGAAAAGGGATGAGGTTAAAAATATAAATATGAACATTTCCCAAATTTGGCAAAAATCATAAACCTACAGATTCAAAAAGCTAATCATAGACTAATCAGCATAAACCCAAAGAAATCCACACCAAGACGCAGCATAGTGAATCTTTTGAAAACTAACGTGAGAAAAAAATCTTAAAAGCAGCAAAAGCAAAAGATCACCATACTTATAGGGAAAATTTTTAAATAACAGTGGATTTCTCATAAGAAACTGTAAAGGCCAGAAAAAAAGTAGTGAGACATTTTATTATTTTGTTTAGACTTACTTTTATTTTCACTTAATTTAGGCTGAATTTATTTCCAGACCCTAAATTTATGTTTCTTCAGTTTCTTCCAGGATATCTTTCTCTTCTGTATAACCTGCTTTACTGGTTTGGAAACAATTTATTCTTTTTAGTAAGAATTACCTAAATGTAGCAAAGATAGCTAATGTATGAGTTAACTGAACCATAAAGTCAGTAAGTATGGTGGTACCTTGGGTATTTTGTTCAGCTGGATATCTTTTACTAGAGAATCTATGTCTAAATTCAGCTAACCCTTAAATTTAGCATTAATTTGTGCATTTTTAAACATGTGTAGCAAAAATTCAGCACTCTTTTTAAGCCATTGACCTTGTGTCCAACTGCATCGTTTGACCTGGGTAAGCCCAACAACTCCACCACTGTAATGATAAAATGATATGAATTTCTTCTGTGAAGGGACATCTTTCAGATACTCAATGATATTTTGCATATGCGTACCCTTGATGGTCTGGACAGTTTTACAGCTATTCTTAAAGTGAATGTGAAGATTTGAACCTCTAGATTTGTGGAATTTTGTAAAATTTTCAGGGCAGATGAATAATACACCATTTTTCAAAGATCATCTCAGACTGTTTATGGGAAGAGCACATTGTTTTACAAGTGAAAATTAAAACTGAAATTAAAAACAACTGTCAACCCAGAATTTTACATCCAGTGACATTATTCTGCAGTAACATAAGGAAAATAAAGACATTCACAGATGAAGCAAAACTAAGAGAATTTGTTACCATCTACCTACCCTAAAAGAACACTAATAGAAATCTTCTAAATAGAAAGGAAATGACAGTAGAAGAAATTATGGGGATATCAGAAAAGAAGAAAGAACATGGAAGAATAAAAACTATGGTTAGTACACTAAACTTTCTTTTCCTCTTAAATTTTCTACATGGTGTCTGATGGTTTAAGTAATATTATAATACTGTCTGATGCCTAATGTGGTTTTAATATATGTAGAAGAAATGTTTAACAATTATATTATAAATGGGAGAGGGTAAAGGGACATAAATAAAGATGGTTTCTATAATATTCTTTATTTGAATTAGTAAAATTGGACACCAGTACACTTTGGTAAATTATGTCTTGTGGTAGGCAGAATAATGGCCTCCGAAGATGTCTATGTCCTTATTCTCATACTTTTGGAATATGGTAGCTTAGATGAGAAAGGAAATAGAGGGAGCAGATGAAATTAAGTTTGCTCATCAGCTGACCTTAAAATAGGAAGATTATTTTGGATTATCCCATGGACAAAAAACCCAAAACAAAACAAAACAAAATCCAAAAAATGAAACAAAGAATGTGGAAGAAGAAGGCAGAAAGGAAGGTAAGAATGACATGACTTAAAAAGGACTTCATCTGTTATTTCTGGGTTTGGAGGTGGAGGAATGCACCATAAGTTAAGGAATGCAGGTGTGCTTTAGAAATGAGGATGACAAGAAAGCAGATTATCCTTAGTGTCTCTAGAAGGGAGTACAGCCTGGCTAACCTTTATTTTTATCCAGTGTAGCCTGTGTCAGACTTCTGAGCTATCAACTTCTAAGATAATAAATTTGCATTGCCCAAAGCAACTAAGTTTATGTGAATTCATTACTGCACCAATGAAATGCTAATTCAACTGTCAATCTAATTTATATGTTTAGGAAAGACATATTTCAAATGTAACCAAATACACTATCAAAAACTGATTAAAAAATCAGAAACAATGGAAGGCAAAAGACAATGAAAGAACACCTTTAAAAGTGGTAAAAGAAAAACAAAACACTGTCAATTCAGGTGTGTAAATCCAGTAAAAATATATTTCGAAAAGGCAAGACAAACATATTTACAGATAAATGAAAGCTGAGAAAATGTGTGTGTGGGACATACACTGTTAAAAAAAAATGGCTAAAGGAATATTCGAGGGCTAAAAAAAAAATGATATGATATCTGTAGGAAGGAATGAAGAACACCAGAATTGATACTTATAAGGATAAATACATAAGACCATTTGTTTCTTCTTTTAATTCTTAATTTTTTTATTTTTATTTTTATTTTTATTTTTTGAGATGGAGTCTCGCTCTGTTGCCCAGGCTGGAGTGCAGTGGCGTAATCTCGGCTCACTGCAACCTGCACCTCCCGGGTTCAAGCAATTCTCCTGCCTCAGCCTCCTGAGTAGCAGGGACTACAGGCGCCCATCACCACGCCCGGCTAATTTTGTATTTTTAGTAGAGGTGGGGTTTCACCATATTATCCAGGCTGGTCTCAAACTCCCGACCTTGTGATCTGCCTGCTTCAGCCTCCCAAAGTGCTGAGATTACAGGTGCTTGTTTTAATTTCTTTAAAACACAAACTACTATTTGAATAAAAAATAACATTCCAGTGTTGAGTTTATAACATATACAGATATAAAACATTTTTAAAAACATACAAGGATCTGAGAGTTGGAAAATAGAATTTTACTATTGTAAATTTTTTATGTTCTACATAAAAAGTAAAAGATTGAGTAGAATGTGATAAACTATCATAGACATATACTATAAACAGTAAACAATGATATACCAATACATACTTTATGTAAAATATTATATGATGAACTATTTATGCCAATATATTTGACAAATTAGGTGAAATTGAAAAAAGTTCCTTTAAAAACCACTATTTAATACTGTAAAAAGAAGAAACAGAAAGTCGGAGTAGTCCTGTATTGAATTAATAATTAAAAAATTTCCCCAGATGGTTTAAATCATAAATTTCTATTAAACATTTAATGATGAGATAGTGCCAAAGTTACATAACTCTTTCAAAATACAGTGGAGAAGGGAACATTTCCCAACATATTTTATGAAACTACCATAACCTTCATATCATGACACTGATACCACAATCCTGATGTAAAAAATTTGACAAAAACATTACTAAAATAAAATAGAGGCACATAAAGGCAAAAATACTCAACAAAAATATACAAATTAATTCCCACAATGAATAGAAAATATACCATGTTCAAGTATGATCTATGTCAGCAATTCAAAGTTAATCACTAGAAAACATTCAATGCAATTAAATATATTCACAGAATAAAGGGAAAACATTTTAAATATCCCAATAGAGGCATTAAATTCAGTATACCGTATCAATTAATGATATACATTTCAGCAAAATAAAAACGAAAGGGATTTCCTCTACTCCTGACAAAGGACATATGCAAAAATTACATCATATTCAACACTGAAATAGTAAATACTTTCCCTCCAATATGGGAACCAAGATTAAAAAAATGTTTGTTCTCATCACTTATATTTAATGATGTTCTGGAGTTCTTAGTAATAAGCCAGAATAAAAATAAAAGAAAAAGAAAAGAATCGCATAAAAAAGAAAATGTAATTATTTGCAATTATGTGATTGTGTATATAAAAAATCCTAAGAAATGTATAGAAGATTCTAAAACCAGTAAGTGGAATTAGCAAGATCATAGAATACCAGGTACATAACACAGTATTTTATCCTAGCAAATAAAACTTTAATACTGTCTCTATGAAAATATCTTAAAAACACAAAATAAATATTATCAATAATAATAAAATTAACAGAGATACACTCATAACGCCAAATCATTTTCAAGAGAAATTAAATAAAAAATAAATAACTTGAGTATATATAATATATATATTTAATGAATTGGTAGACCAATTGTTTTATGTACTTGGTAATTCTAAGTTATTACTTCATGGTGATGGCTAAAATTCCAAGAGCTCAGAATATCAAACGTTGGCAAGAACAAGAAGTAACTGGACCTCTATCTAGCACGTAGTTGATGAGAGTGGAAAGTTATACAACCACTTTGAAAAATGATTTGGCAGATTCTCATAGAGTTATATATGAATCTATTCTGTGACTCAGTAATTTCACACTTAGGTATCTACCCAAAAGCAATAAAAACTTATGTCCACAGATAGACTTGTATGTGGTTTAGCTGTTTTATTCATCATGGTTCCAAACTAGAAACAACCTAAATGTCTATCAGTAAGAAAATGAATTTAAAAAACACTGTGGTATATTTATACAATGAAATATTGCATGCCAATTAAAAGTAAAAAAGGAACTACTGATTCATGCAACTTGCATCAATTTCAAAAACATTATGTAATTTATGTGAGAGAAACAAAGACAAGCTACAGAATACATACTCTGACTAAATTTACATAAAGTTTGAAACAGGTAAAACTGATTTCTGATAAAAATCTGATCAATGGTTGCCTGTGAGTGAAAGAGGTCAGGAGAGAACTTTCTGGGTGATGGAAATATTTTCAATTTAACTGTTGATTTCACTGGTACATATCTGTATATTTTAATCGAAGTTCATAGAATTTTATGCTTTGGATTGTATGAACAATTAATCTTAATAAAACAATAATGAAAGCAAGGTTTTATAAAATAGCATAACTTTGGTTTTATGTAAGAAATTTAAAAGAACTTAGGAATTGTTAATTCTTCTCTTCAACCTTTCAACCAGATGCAGTCACATATATAGCACACATATAATAGATACCCACATACATAAAAAATTTTACAGATTCAGATTTGGATAGTAAGGAAAATTAAAGGACTTTTCTGAGTTCACCGAACTAGTGATATAATTAGGATAAGACTCAGGTTTCCAGCTTCTACCCATTCTACTGTATTTGGTTCTCTCTTCACAATATCATACACTATATGTAAAATACTGCACATCCTTTTCACATATTGCAAATTATGAGAACAAGACACAACAAAAATATTAAGATAGCCTATAAACCCCTGGATTAATAACTATTTCAATCTTGATTTATCACTTAAAAAAAAATCTGTAACATGCTTTTTTGTGCTAGGTTTCATGGATCTGTAGGTTGTTTATGAGTGGACTTTGGAAGATTTACAAATCTTTTGAAATTGTATGCAAACTTCTATGTTCATGTAGTATGCTCATTTTTCTGATCAGCAACTCCTACAGATTCTCATAGATTCAGTCACTCCCCACTCAAGAAAAATCACCGAAAAATTAAGGATTATTTCTCATTTAAATAGTAAATGTAAATGAACTTTGAACTTTTGTATAAACATGAAGTGATAATGCACCCCAAGCAAGAGTCCAAAAGATGAAACTACAAAAAATATATACATATAATTGATTACAGGACATTTAAAACAAACAATATACTCAGAAAAACTTGAAGGAAAAAATAAAAAATAAATAAAACATAGTAATCAATGAGTTGACAATTTTTACAACATATTTTTAGAACAGTGCCTGTTATAATGAGAACTATATTTCTTATTATGTATGCAAGATAAAATTATGATTTGAAAAATAATACAAAAAATTCTTATAATATATTGTGTTAAAAAATAACCCTAGAATTATAAAAGTGCACATCTCAAGGAAACTACCAAGATGGTAGTCATTGGGTTGTAAGATTACTAATTATTTTTGTTTTTATTTTCATCCTTGCCTGTGTAGGCTATCTTTCATAGAAATCGTCTCGTAAATCAGCAAAATGAAAAACATCCAAATAGAAAAATTGAGCAAAGCATATGAATATACATTTGAAGAGAAAGAAATGCAAATTATAAAACATATGAAAGTATCTTCTTCATCACCAGTAATCAAAATGATAGCAATTTAAACCACAGCAAGATACTCATTTTCCTGTATCTGATTATTTACATTGAACATCTAGCTTTTAATTGTACATTCAAAGGAATGTTTTATGCTATACAATGTTAAAGATACAAAAAAACTGTTTCCAGTGGAAGACATTTTACATTTAAAGTAATTTAAATGCTTTTTAAAATCTCTCTTATCTGAAGACTATTAATTGTATGAAATTGAATGATATTGTTTTAATCTGGCACTAATTTATTTTAATAAAATAAAAAAATAATTGTAATGGCAATTATTTAATCTTATCAGATGTCATATATATATGTATGTATTTTTTTTCTCCTACAACTATTTGAGAAATAAGTTGTTTGAAATAAAAATTAAGCATTGCAGCATCAAAGAACAATGTGGTTACCCAGAAAATTATAGAAAATCAAAAGTCTGTCTGGTATGAGATTTTAGGGCTGGTGTTGCAACAAATCAAGCTGAATCAAGCTAAAAAGAAAAAATAAACAAAGCCAACAAGAAAACGTCTGAGCGATAAAGTAAATATAGTAAGGCCTATAGCTGAGCAGCTGCAGTTCTCAAGAATTATCTTAAATTTCTTTTCCTGTGCTTTTTAATTTAATCCTCAAAGTATTTGTGAATTAAAGAGACTAATATTCTGTTTTATAAATTGTGGAATTGAACATTGGAGAATAAAATTACTTACTCAGGTAATTTTAGTTACTGACGGGCAGAATCTCAAATCAATGCAGGTCGCCTCGTTCTGCTAAAAAGTAAGAAATGCTATATATCCGAAGATATCTTTAGCAAGAAATAAACACAAAAATACAAGCACTGTGAGTTGCAGCATCTTTTAAAATAGAGAACAGTATAATTGTACATGAGATGCATATCCCAAATTTCTCAAGCCTTAGCAGCTGGTGGAAATGAGCAAGGTTCGGGAACCAACCATCAAACTGTACTTGGAATCTCAAGACTTGTTCAACTTTCTGTGAACTACTTGTTTCCATTGATTTTTTCCTTCTTATTGATTTGTTTTCCCTCAGGGCCCTGAAAACTGATGTGTACTGAGGTTCACTCAGCCTATGAGAGTAGATTAGAGTTACTGGAATTGCAAATGTGGACAGAGTTTAATTTTCCATCCAAAATCCCCCAGGGCATTTTAGCTTCCACGTAAGCCAGCTCATTAAAATATAATGCTGAGAAAGCATGGATCTTTTTCTAGAACTGGATTACATATGCATGATGAAAAGTTACAACATGTTAGTAATGGTTTTGTGTTCTTTGTTACTAATATAAAAACTGACAAACTTTTTAAATTTTAGACATCATGTTTATAAATTATAAAACGTTGATACTGAGAAAACTGGATAGCTCTAACATTAGAGCATTTAAATTATTGGAGAAGTAAAGATGCCAATTGGCACACCATAGTCATCCTGTAGACATAGTTTTATTGAATTATGACTTTTGCATGGAATACTTGATTATTAGCATAAGCAGGCAAAGGTCAGCCTTTAAATGTTTTTTCCTCTTTCTAAACATATTTTCAAGTTTATATAGTCCGTTGTTAGAGGCCATGATATATAAGAGATAAATCCCTCTTGAGAGTGAATTAGGAGACCTATATTGTATTTTATTTTATGTCCAGTTGATTTTACATTAGACAGTTTACATGATCATTGCCTTCAGTTTTCTCAATGACAAATGTCTGAAATTTGGGACACTCCTTACCTTTCAAATTTCACCTCCAGCTAGTCTTACTAACTTTTGGTCACACGGAAATATTTTCAGCTTCAAATATTCTTCCAAACATTTTCTTGCCTAAAACCTTTGCACACAGTATCGAGGTGTCTATTCAAAATGCTTTCCCCAAAGTTCTTTACATTGCTGATGCCTTCTTGTCATAGTTTTGATTAAGTGAGCTCCCTTCAAAGAGGTCCTTGTGTTGAACTCACCTATGCAGGTCCCTCCCTTCTACCTCATTCCTAGAATTCTGTATTTTAAGATTTGGTAAGACATTAATTTCTTTATTTTTATTATATGCTTGTTTTCTTAAATCATTATTCATTTGTTTACCCCTTTATTCCCTTTCTCTGCCAACAAAACTAAATTTTCACAGCACAGGATCTAAGATCCTATGTGTGTGGACACACCTACTATGCTCCCTCTAGAATTTCTCTTTATGAAGTGATGGCTTCAGAGAGGGCTCTTCGGGCAGTGTGAATGCAGAACTCAAGTCTAAACCCTCAAGATCATGTCCTTTCGCTACCATCCAACTTGTTTTCTCATTTATTTGTCTTTTTGACAGTATTTTGCCAAATTACACAGTCCTATCTGAGTTTATAATTGACTCATTTTTTTTTTCTACTCGTAAACCCTGATTTTTTACTGCCTCCAATACAATACAGTCCTGCATCACATAATGACCGTGTGGTCAATGATGGACCACATATGTGATGGTAGTCCCATAACATTATAACAGAGCTGAAAAATTTCTATTGATGGGGCAGGAGGCACAGAACTTCTGAGTAGAAGAGGGTGGGTCCCTGGCAATGGCCTCACCCTTAAGCTGAAAAGCCTGATATGGTGGCACAAATTGGGAACTGACATCCTTGTTTTCCTGCTTGAATGTTACCTTTGCCAAAACCACCCATGACCTGCTCTGCAATCCAATCCTATGCTCATAAAAACCCCAGGCTCAGCTGGCAGTGTGAGGAGAAGCAGCTGGACATGAGAGACTATGCTTGGATGTTGGAGAGAAGCTGCTTGACTTCAGAGAGACAGCTTGATGGTACAGCTTTGGAGATCAGTTTGGCCAGGGACGGCCAGTCTCCAGGGAAAGATTACCTTCCTGCTCCATCCACTTTTCAGCTCTCTTTCCCACTGAGAGACAATTTCATCAGCAATAAAATCCCCTACATTTGCCATCTGCAATTCATTCATCCAACCTCATTCCTCCTGGATGCCAGACAACAACTTGTGTGCCAAGTCGCGGGTGCAAAAAGCTGTCACACTGACCCTCCACCATGCTGTTAACACTTAAGCCATCCATGGATGGTAAACTAAAAGGGTACTGTAACACTTCTTCTGGGGCTTCAGGGGTTGCAGGCACCCTTTTCTAGATGCTGCTGCAAGGCTAGCATGGAGTTTGCTCTTGGCGGCGCCCAAAGGTGTTTGTCCCAGCTCCTGCACCTGCTCTCCTGAGTTCCCCCTCCTGTGAGGGGTGGAGCAGCGATTGATTGGAGTTTGCTCTGCCGGTGCCCAAGCACTCCAGTTCCTGCCCCCAAAGGGGTCAGGGAAATATCCTGCTTCACTATTGCCTTATAACAACTTAGCGATCACAATGACATATCCATCATAAAGTCATGGCGCAACACATTATTCATGTGTTTGTGGTGATGCTGGTGTAAACAAACTTACTGTGTTGCTAGTCATATAAGTATAGTACATACAGTTATGTACAGTACATAATACTTGACAATGATAACAAACAACTATGTGACTGGCTATGTATTTACTATACTATGCTTTTAATAATTAGAGTATACTTCTTATAAAAAGAAAAGTTAACTGCAAAACAGTCTTAGGCAAGTTTTTCAAGGGGTATTACAGAAAAAGGAGTTATTATCACAGGCGAGGACAACTCCATGCCTGTTATTGCCCCTGAAGAACTTTCAGTGGGACAAGATGTGGAGGTGAAAGATAGTGTTATTGATGACCCTGACCCTGTGAAGGCCTAGGTTAAGGTGTGTTTGTGTCTTAGTTTTTAACAAAAAAGTTTAAAAATTTAAAAAGAAATAGAAAAAGTTTATAAATAAAGATATTAAGAAAGAAAATGTTTTTGTTAGCTGTACAATGTGTTTGTGGTGTAAACTGTCACTACAAAGGAGTCAAAAAGTTTAAAAAATTAAAAGGATTCTAATATAAAAAAGAGTAAGCCAAGGTTAATTTATTATTTAAAAAAGGAAAGCATTGTTTTTACAAATTTAGCTTGCTCTAAATGTATATATAGTCTACAGTAGTGTATAGCAATGTTCTGGGTCTTCACATTCACTCACCACTCACTGACTCACCCAGAGCAACTTCAAGTCTTGCACGCTTCATTCAGTCAGTGCCCTAAACAAGTATACCATTTTTATCTTCAAGACCATATTTTTACTGTACCTTTTCTATGTTTAGATATGTCTGTTACACCAACACTTGCCACTGTGTTACAGTTGCCTCTATTATCCAGGACAGTAACAGGCTGCACAGCTTTGTTACCTAGGAGTAATAGGCTATATATACCATATGGCCTAAGTGTGTAGTAGGCTATACTACCTATATTTGTGTAAGTACACTCTATGCTGTTCACACAACAATGAAAGTACCTAATAACACATTTCTCAGAATGTATTCCTGTAGTTAAGCAACACATGACTGTACTTTGTTTTTATGATCAGCATTTTACTTATCACTAAAAATAAATTTGTTGAATTAATAACTAATAAATGAATGAGGCAATAGAAAAAAATGATTTCTGTTTTTCAATTCTAATTCTTTTTATTTTCTTGCTTGTTTTCTTTTTTCTTCTTTTTAAATTTACTAAGTAGCCGGGTGTGCTGGCACCGGGTGTGCTGTGATCCCAGCTACTCAGGAAGCTGACGTGGGAGGGTCACTTGAGCCTGGGTGTTTCGGGCTGCAGTGAGCCGGGATTGCACCACTGCACTCCAGCCTTGGTGACAAAGAAAGAACCTGTCTCAACAAAACAAAACAAAACAAATCAAAATACACAAGCAATTAAAGAAAAAAGAGAGATGAAAAAGACTTTTAAATAATCTCCTTGTTTCTTACCACCCAGACTACGAATAATCATCTCCCTAACTGCCTAACTTTTACATAAACCAGATTAGTAAATTGAACCCACCAGCTTTATTAGTATTCATCAACTTCTCTGTAGGCTATATATTCTTCTTCTATTTCGAATTATAAGACCTGTGATGACTTGAGATTCTGTCCTTCAATAACTCAGCCATCTTGGTAAGTAATTCTTTTCCTTGAAAGCTCCAATTTCATTATTTGTAAGTAGGGTATTAAACTCTTCACTTCATGGCCATTTTTAGGATTAAGTAAAAGAGTTTGGGTGAAGAAACCTAACACAGTGCTGAAGATGCAGTGTTTTATTTGCTCTTTTAGTATTGTATCCTCTAAGTTATATTCTTTTTCATAAACAATGCTTTTTTAGCTCTTAAATTTCTCTCCAGTAGTTTATTTTTCATTCCTATGTGAGCAATATTCAAATATCACTTTATTCTATTCCTTGTGCATTTTCCTTTATGCTGGTGTCCTAGTAGAGATGGGATTATATAAAGTCACTTATAAAAGATAGCTTTAAAACCATTTACATTTAAGGCTTCTTTATTCTGGATAACTTCATCATCCTGGTTGGATTAAAATGGAAAATATTGTTTCCCTCTATCCTGTTTGGTGTATGTTATTTTTGTGCACAGATTTAGGGGGAAAAACAAGTATGATGAAAAGAGAGAAGAAACAGAGCAAGTGCTGGCCACAGAACTATTTTGAGAGTCCTAGTACATCAGGAAGAAATATGCATTTAAAATAGATGTGTTCTCATTCCTTAGTGAGCAGCTTCCTAACAAGCTAACCCACTCCATGACAATCTTCATATTAATTTCATTCTGCTACGTTCAACACATTTGACCTGTAAACACCAGATTATCATAAAAGAAGCTTATCTTGTATCAGAATGTTTTTTGATTTTCCTAATATTAACCTAATTGGTTATAAAATTAATTTTTTGTAATCATGAAAAACACCACTCTGAATTTTCTAATGTGTGAAACAATAATTGTATACTATTAAGAAGAGTGTGATTTTATACTCTAAATTGATGAAATGGGTCATGGAAGAGGTTCTTTCCAACAATCTGCTGCAATTTTTCATACTTAAATAGCTATTTTTAGGATTAAGAAAAAGGTGCATGTTTTAAGAATAGCTGCTCAGGAAGTAATATCTTCAGTTGTATACACTGTAAAACTGATGAGATTTGGAAATGAAGGATTTTTTTTTGTCTTTTATTTTGACAGATTTTAGTGGTTTTTTTGTTTTTGTTTTTTGTTTTTTGTTTTTATAAAACCATCAGACATCAGTAGTATGTTCTATTATAAATCTGTTCCCTAAAATAGTTTGGAAAACAGAAGTTAATTTTTACAATAATAAGGATGTTACATTTTAGCTAGGCTGTGCTATTCCTACTAACAGAAGTTGTATTTGGGCAGCAACAGAATTTCGTATTTATAAATTTACATATATTAACTATGATGACAGTTACAAATGAATGTTTAGACAGGTATTTTGGAGAAAACAGATGAAATATATTTGGGATACAACATTGTAATTTTTATATAAAATGATTTATCTTTTTGGATCCAATCTAACGTTCAGACTCTGTAATATTTGCTTTACAAATTAAAACTGTCTTTAAAAAATGATTCGGCAGCCACATACAAAGAATAGTAAGTCATTTTATTACCTTTGGCCATGATTATTTGAATGCATTTTCTATTAAAACTGTGCTGGCATTTTCATCATATACACTCAAATAATGTAACTTATTTTTATTTTTCTTTCAATAGTTGTGCCTGTTTAAGAAATAGAACATTTATAAAGCTGACTCAGACAAAAATAGTATGTATTGTTTACAAATAGGAAATTTGAATGTAAAAGGAGTTATGATGAATTTTTTAAGCTAATGTTTTAAATTTGTGGAGGTTAACTATATTCAGTCAAAAGAAATAAAGTAATTTGTTTGCAAATTAATGTACCCAGATGTGCTGCAGGGTAAGGGCAAGTTCCAATAATATTTACTTTTTAAAACATATTTGAGGGAAGTACTCCATTAAACCATTTGCAATTATTTAAAAACTACTGTGTTATAAATTGCTTATGATAAATGAAATGCTCTTAAGATGATTGGAAAGAAGTAAAGGGTTACAATTTTAATTAAAGAGTAATCCTTATTATTGTAGGCAAAACAATTTTTGGAGTGACATTGAGGTTAGGGATAAATTGGGGCACTGACCGTGAGTCAGTGATCTGGTTGTCAAGGTAATTCTCCAGATTGGAAAAAGGCACCCAGTGATGTTACATAGAGAAACATAGCAATTGCTCCCTATATTCTAGAAGTAAGGCTTGGTGATTTAAGTCAAACTTGCAGATGATCAAACAATTACTTCTGGTAATTAGAAAGTATTATTTACAATGAAAAGGCATATGTTTAATTTTAAGGCATATTTTTACTTTTTAATACAATCTCTGAGAAGTAGTATCAGATTTTACTGTTTACATCAAGTGCAAAGAGCTCATTTGCATGCGTGTTTATTTTTTTGACGTCCAAGCATACATAGTAAAACATTTTTCCTTACAGGCAGAAATTCCTGCAGTCCATCAATCCATCAAGCAGTAAGGGACAAATGTTGAAATTTAGGGGCTGGGCGTGGCAGCTCGCCCCTGTAATCCCAGCACTTTGGGAGGCCAAGGTGGGCGGATCACTTGAGGTCAGGTGTCCCAGACTAGTCTGGCCAACATAGTGAAACCCCGTCTCCACTGAAAATACAAAAATTAGCTGGGCATGGTGTTGCGCCTGTAGTCCCAGCTACTCTGAGGCTCAGGCAGGAGAATCTCTTGAACCCAGGAGATGGACGGTGCAGCGAACCGCGAACACTGCCACTGCGCTCCAGCCTTGGTGAGACTCCATCTCTAAAAGAAAAAAGAAAATAGAAAAAAAAATGAGTGTGTGTGGTGTGCGTGTTTAACAATAGGGCCTTTATTTTTAATGTCAAAGTTCTTTGTCAAAGGTACAAAGAATAATACAATGTGCACTTGAGTTCTTCCATTGCCATTAGAAAATAAACTTTATTAGCTTCAAACCTGGTATGAACCCTTCCATTTTCCCTCATAGAGATTATTGACATAATCCTTTTATAGTCCTCATATTTCACTTCATTTTAGTTTTACTATATGTAACATTCATAATAAGCTATATTATTTTCTTTTATATTTTTGTTTTTATCTGTGTTATATTTTTTCTGAGAATTACTTTTTTGCTCAACATTACATTTCTGAGATAAATCCATGCTGCTTTGATAACTAAGTTCAGTGTATTTACTTCTGAATAATGGGAGAATTTGTTAACTTTCTTTTGAAATCTCATGAGTACAAAATAATATATTTTGGTTTTGATTTAGTTTTACTAACTTCTGCCTAGTTTGGGTCTCTATTCACTTTTTATTGGCCATTTCTTCATCCTCTAAGAAAAGCCTGTGTTTGTCGTGGCTCATTTTTCTAATGGATTGTTTCTGTTTTCCTTTTTGATTTTAATAGTCTTTATATGTCCTAGCCCTCACGCAATATTTGATCACTTACTTTGTTACATGCTTTTTTCATACACAGAAGTTTTAATTTAAAGTGATCCTAATATAAGTATTCAGTTATAGCATTAGGTACATGAAAATGTGGAAATTGCATTTTGCTTTTAGTAGCCTGTGCGGGATATTATGTCAAACTCCCAATTAGTTTCTATGGGAAAACTTGATAGACCAAATATATCAGGTAGGTGTTTCATGAATTTTTTTTATTATTAGGTGAAAGAAATTTTTTTCCATTTTTACTTTGTAGGACATTTTTAAGAAATGGATGTTGGATTATGTTAAGTACTTTTCTGCATCTATAGAGATGATCATATTTAAAAATTTTTTTTAGTCTGTCAAGATAGAGAATAATATTGGCAAGTTTTCAAATCTTAAGTCAATCTTACATTCTTGGTTTATATCACATCCTTGTACATATACTGGCCATGATATATCATCTTGTTTATATGTTGTAGAATTTCATTTGCTAAAATTTGGTTGCAATTTTTATATCCTAGTTTATGAGGGACATTGTGCTATAGTTTTATTTTCTTATAATACCTTTGTCTGCCTTTGGTATCAGAGTTATAACGGTAACCACATAGAATAACTTGGGAAGTACTCTTTCTCTTTTCAATTTTGGGGAAGGAATTGAATTGTTTCTTCCATAACTATTTATATAAATCCTCCTCTAAAACCGTCTGAAGTTAGAATTTTCTCTGTGAACAGTTGTTTAAACTACAACTACAATTTATTTAATAAATATTGGGCTATTCAGGTTATCTTTTTTTTCCTGAATGAATTTTGGCAGTTTGTAGCTTTTGAGGAATTTGTTTATTTCATCTAAGCTATCAAATTTATTGGCATAAATTTGCTTATAATGTTTTCATGTTATCCTTTTAAGATTCGTAGAATCTATTGTGTCCCATCTCTCATTCCTGATATTTATGTTCTGTTCCATTTAAACAAGAGGAAATTATTCCATAAGAATCTCTTAATTTACAGTAACTTCAAAATGAAATTGAACAGCATATGTGGCTCAAAGTGCAAGAATTTGCAGCTGGTATCAAGGCCGAGGAGAGTGAAGACAGAACTAGGAGTATTATAGCTTAGAACACAGATCCAGGGAAAACTTTATTTTCCCTCAGAAATTTTACCAGTGAAATTTTTCCTAGGCAAATTAGAAAAGCTCATGTAGGAAGGACAAAAAGAGGAGTGATAATCTTGATAATACATTTAGTTCAAAAATATTCAAGATCATTTAATCAAGAAATACTAATGGCCTGTGACCGTGTGTGTGTGTGTAATAAATTTTGCTGCATAGAACTATAAAATCAAACAAAATGAATTCTTTTGATCCTGGTACTTAGTGTCTTTGTTCTATATAGATCACAATTCTGTGTCACCAACAGTACATCTGCCTACTTTTACATGAGAGTAGGAATAATATTTCTGTACAAATTGAAATTGCAAATCGACTTGTATTCTAAATTCATGTGAGAGGTATACATCAGAGTACAATAGAGTAAGATAAATACCTGGCATTCCCTGTGGCTGGAGTTAGAGATCAGCACATATCCCAACCGCATTTGGTTGAATGAAAAGCTTTACTGAGCCTCAAGTTTACAATAAACTGCGACATTGTGTTCACTGATCATCAGTGGGTAGCTTACAGAAAAATGATGATAGTAAAATTATCACTTGTGCTTTAACATGGAGTATAATTGTACTATAAACATGGAATTTAAGTAGAACTTGGGCATTAAACTTTTTTCGCTTTGCCTCATGTGGGGAGATACCGCTCAGAATTTTTTATGTGTCACTGAAGTATTGTTACAAACGGGATTTAAAAAAAATAAAATGCTTTTGGACATAAATGATTAATATAGATTAACTCTGTTTAACTCTGTAGAGTGAACATTAGGGTACAATTATCTATTTGAGCCCCTGCTTTCAATGTTATGGGTATATAAATAGGAGTGGAGTTTCTGGCTCATAGGGTAATTTTATGTTTAGGTTTCTGATGAACTGCCCAACTGTTTTCCATGATGGTTGCACTATCTTACATTCTCATGAGATTCAGCACTGCTGTGCTAGGGAATGGTTGGGGAGAGGGTACGTACAACACAATGCTTTGTTATCATTTGCAAGTGGACTTTTTCTTGATTCAGTGTATATTTTGTTGCTGTAAAGCTTTGACTCTTTTCCAGAATTCTGATAAAGTTGGTTCCAACAGTTTCTGCTTGTTTTCATTGTTTCTATGGGGAACAAGAAATTGGAGCAGCCCACACATCCACTTTGCTGATGTCACTGTCAAATTCATTGGTTTACTTGATACATTTAAAACTCCTTTTCTTCACCTAGGGTGATTTAACTCTGCCCTCTCTGTTTTCTTGCTACAGCTTTCATACTGCTACACATTATGTATTGCCACTTAATCAGGTATTTAATTTCCTTTTGATTGCAAACTCCTTGGGGCCAAAGATTGTATCTTACTCTTCCTCTTTACAGTTTTTTGATATTTGTTTAAATGATTTTTAAAAATTTATTTGTTTATTTAAAGAAAGGATCTTGCTCTGTCATTTAGGCTGGTGTGAAATGGCATGATCATAGCTCACTGTAACCTCAAACTCCTGGCTTCAAGTGATCCTCCCTCCTTGGCCTCTCAAAGTGCTTAAATTACAGGCTAACTGAATTAGTTATACTTTTCTTCTTATTGGTGAAAAAATGAATTGAACTAAAATATTGCAGAACGAATAGGAACTGTTTTAGATGGAAATAGTTCTATTTAGCTCCATTCTAAAGTGTAGTACAAGGAAAGAAAATGACATCAAATTAGGAAAGTCATATTTTAAGCTTTAAAGCATTAACAAATCCTAGCTCAGGAGAGGCAGTTTAGTTGTCAAGGGAAGAAAACTAAGTTTGCTCTTAGGATACTTGGGAAACTATAAACACATACAATTGCACCTGCCAATTTAGAAAAATAAATAAATAAATAAAGTAGAACCACTGGTTCTACTCTCGTCTTCAAAAGTCCATGACCTCTGGCCTTCAAGTGTGTTTGTTTGTTTATTTTAACTTCAAAATTAAGAGATGACAGTAGAAATCCCTTGGTTATATAGCATAAAAAGACACTTGGGGGAAATTATATACCATAAAAAGACATGTGGGAAAAACTATTAACTATATCATAATCTGATTCAAGGTGAAAATTTTATTTGCACATAGTATTATTTAAAACATGAATAATATATACATCCTGCAGAAGACTGTCTAAAGATCATAAGTAAACTTGTGCTGAAATGCAGCTAAGTGTATTTCTAATAATTTTTTTTTTCTTTTTTTTTTCCTTTTTGTGGAGAACGGGGTCTCGCTATATTACCCAGGCAGGTCTCGAACTCCTGGGCTCAAGCTATCCTCCCGCCTCTGCCTCCCTGAGAGCTGGAAAGTGTATAATTTGGTGGCATTAAGTGTAATTGTGTCATAGGTATATAGGTAATTGTATCTAAGTGTCACTGTATCATTGATATGTAGATAATTGTGTCTCCTTAATTATCAAGGATTCTTTCTTTTTGCTAAATTGGATTATATTTTACTTGGTGCTCATTTCCCACGTATTTTCCTTTATCTCAGAAATGGTCAAATATTAGTTCAATTATTTCCTGTGAAATTAACCCTGGGAGCAGGTAGAGGTTCCAGAAAATTATAATTCGGTGGTTTGATTCCTCCAGGTCAGGTAGCTTACCTACAGCAGTGCGAAAGACTGAGGATTTAAAATTGATCAGACAAACAAATGAACAAGCAAACACACTTTGAGCTATGCCTTTTGAGTGAATTCCCTACTAGCCCTGAAGAATAACTACAATACATTTTCATTTCAAAAGATTCTCTTGATTGCCATAACTTTTGACATTTGTTATTCAGTGTATAAAACATACTTTAGTATTCCCCTATTAAAACATGAAAATTAATATGTCACTATCTACAGCTAGAGTTTCCTCATTTGCAAACTGGAAGGTTTGGTTATATAATTTCCATGATCCTATTTATGTTTAATGTAGTATAACTATCATTTTAATTTGCTGTTTTACTCATTTTAGATTATTATTAATTGTAACATATCTATCAAATTTCACAGAATTTTAATGAGATATTTTATATGAAAGTACTTTGATTAGTTATACTAAAAAAGTACAGTTATACTTTTCATTTAAAAAAGTTCGATGTAGAGTAAAACACAAGATCAGGAGACTCAATTTGAACCTGAGATGCCCATTTCACAGTTTACTTGAAAGTAGAAGCAGTGAACTTGGGTCAAGTAGGATACATGTATGTTTATTTGTAAACATGTATGTTTACAGTGTTTTAAACATATGAAGATTTGCACACATATCTAGATTTTTAAAAATATGGCAACTTTGAACTTACATTTAGTAAAAATCAGCTGAAGCTGGAGACCAACTGCTTTTTGGTGGGACTCCCACTGACTAGTTTCCCAGAGTTTGCATCATTCTTTACTGAGACCTCAAATCAGTCTACCCAGTATCTTGTCTGCTGCAGAATTCTTTTTTTAATTTTTAAATTTTATTTATTTACTTTTTTTGAGACGGGGTCTCGTTCTGTCACCCAGGCTGGAGTGCAGTGGTGCCATCTCAGCTCACTGCAAGCTCCGCCTCCCGAGTTCACGCCATTCTCCTGCCTCAGCCTCCTGAGTAGCTGTGACCACAGGCACCAGCCACCACACCTGGCTAATTTTTTTTTGTATTTTTAGTAGAAACGGGGTTTCACCGTGTCAGCCAGGATGGTCTTGATCTCCTGACCTCGTGATCCGCCCGCCTCGGCCTCCCAAAGTGCTGGGATTACAGGCGTGAGCCACCGTGCCTGGCCTGTCTGCTGCAGAATTCTAAGCATGCAAGCCTTGTTTTAAAGATATTAATGTGGATTGGAGAAACATGGACAGCTTGCCATACCTATTCCTTTCTCCTATATACAAAATAAAATATAAAATATTTCAAAACTACCTTTTAAATATTTGTATTTGCTGCTTAAAAATCATAACACTATATTAATATTGAAGGATAAATATAGAGATGTGTTCTCTTGCCACTTGTGCATATCTATGTGTATATGGGTGTGTATGGATGTGGATACAGAATGCTGGTTAAAGGTTGAAAGATGATAAAGAATGAAATCTTAACCTGGTAAGAAGTTCTTTGTCCAAATCTCCCGATGGGCTTTTCAAGACAGGAATTTCGCGTTTGCTCACACATTTCCGTTATTAACACAATGTACAAAGAGCTATATTGTAGAAGGTGCTCCTTTTTGGAAAAATGATGAGCCTCATTGTGTGACTGAAATTAATTTTTTTCTTTTTTTCAATTTATCTGCTTAAAGTAGTTACAAAATTGCTTATGCAATCAAGATGCTGGTGGTTTGTTAGCTTTCAAAAGATAAACTGTGTTTGAAGTATCTATTTCCCAATTATGTTGTTGAAGTTGAGCATATTTTAGTTCCTCCTACTCTTTCCATTTTTCTCTTAATTAAAGATATGTGTACTTCCTTTTACAAATCTATATTGAATAGTCTGTGAATACAAACTGTGAACATTAATTCTTTGATTCTTTCCTAGTGTGCCCATGAGGAATTAGAAATATCCTGTAAGAATAATCAAAGGTCTCACTGTGAACAGAATTATTTTAAGTTGTTCAAGCTAAGTAATCAAGTGTTAAAGAATTTATATTTCATTTAATATCCGCACGTTCATATGGATGGTTAAGAACAATATTGATAAGTCCACAATTCATGCATTGGATAGTCTGTTATTTTTATATATTATAAATGCATTCCAAATATTAAGACATATTCGTCATCCAAGTAAATACAAGATTATCCTTCCAAGCATAGAAAAAGCACAAAAAATTATTTTGAGAAGTGTATTTTAAATCAATGAATCTTTCTTTTCTTCAGAAGACAGGTTTCATGGGCATAGAAATTCTATCATCTCCCCTGTCATTTCATCTCCAATGGCTGGCACATAGTATTTGCTTAAAAAGTATATTTGTAAACACATGTCAATATGAAACCAGTCAATATATAAAAGCATGTTCTTTTTTCCTTTTTATATGTCCTTGTATAGCTGGAGATTTTTAAAAAGTCAATTTAATACATTTCCATTTGAAATAGTAAACTGAGAAAACATAACCAATTTATATGTCACAAAGTAAATGTAGCATAATATTGAGATAATTTTAATGAATTAATTGAATGAAAAGATGCAAGTGAGTAATAAACATGACAAAACAGGTCTGAAAAAAGGATAGATAACTATGTTATGCCTTACTGGGTGACCTTGTAGTTAGGCATGTGTAAAGCTTCATCTTTTGTAAGTCTTTATTAATTCTTCCCTTGAGAATACAGATTGTTAAAACACAGCAGTTTGGACTTAAATTGCAAAATAGAATAACTTCTTTATTTGAACTTCCAGAGAGTGTAAGTTCCAATTTCTTGCCAGTTAATATGTATCACAATCTGGCTGGTGAGAAATAATATACATGGAGGATTTTCTGATTGATAATCTATCCTATTGATAGAAAAGTATATCCTATTGATACTCTTTTTCTCTGATTAAACAATAAATTTATGCCATTCATTCATTCAACAAATATTTCTTACTATTTATTAAATACTAAGCATTTACTAAAGGAATAGTAAATGTTATATACTGTAAGTAAAACAGGTAAATCAAGCTTAACTGTTTTGAGAGTATTCAGATACATAATATAATTGAGAAAATTTAGGGTTTTAATGAAAAAACATACACTCAATTAAACAAAACTATAATATATGTTCAGCTAAAACAAATTGGTGTTTCAGGTAAAACTTCTTGGGAAGTATGTTATCTAAAGAAGTAGATCACCAAAGAATGACAGAGAAGTGTTTGAGAAAAGGAAATAATATCAACAAAGGTCTAGAGTGAAATATCATGTTTGACAAACTGAAAATTCAGCATTTTTTCATAATTTTATTTCTAACAAGAAATCATTTTACACGAGTATTCTAGGCATATCTTGTTTTATTCTGTGTCACTTTATTGTGCTTCACAGATATTAAGGTTTTTTTTTTATTTGTTTTTGTTTTTTCTGAGGTGGAGTTTCACTCTTGTTGCCCAGGCTGGAGTGCAATGGCACAATCTCAGCTCACTGGAACCTCTGCCTCCTGGGTTCAAGTGATTCACCTGCCTTAGCCTCCCGAGTAGCTGGGATTACAGGTGTATGCCAACGCACTCATCTAGTTTTTGTATTTTTAGTAGAAACGGGGTTTTGCCATGTCGGCCAGGCTGGTCTCAAACTCCTGACCTCAGGTGATTCACCCGCCTTGGCCTCCCAAAGTGCTGGGATTACAGTCGTGAGCCATCATGCATGGCTTTGTTTTCTTTACAAATTGTGGGTTCATGGAAACCCTAAGTCAAGCATGTCTATCATCGCCGTTTTTCCAGCAGCACATGCTCACTTTGTGTCTGTGTGTGACATTGTGATAATTCTCACAATTATTCAAACTTTTTCATTATTATTATATCTGTTACTGTGATCTTTCATATTACCATTGTAACTGTTTTGGGGTGCCATGAACCATGCCCATATAAGATGGCAAAAGTAATTGATAACTGTTGTATGTGGTCGGTTTTGTTTTTGTTTTTGTTTTTGAGACAGAGTCTCACTCTGTTGCCCAGACTGGAGTGCAGTGGTATGATCTCAGCTCACTGCAACTTCCACCTCCCTGGTTCAAGTGATTCTCCTGCCTCAGCCTCCTGAGTAGCTGGGATTACAGGTGTGTGCCAGCACACCAAGCTAATTTTTAAATATTTTTAGTAGAGACAGGGTTTCACCATATTGGCCAGACTAGTCTCGAATTCCTGACTTCAAGTAATCCACCCACCTCAGCCTCCCACCCAGGCATGAACCACTGTGCCTGGCGGAATGTTGTATGTGTTCTTACTGCTCCACTTTTCAGTATCCCCATCTCTGTCCCTCTCCTTGGGTCTCCATATTCCCTGAGACACAACAATGTTGAAATTAGGTGAATTAATAACTCTACAATGGCATTTAAGAGTTCAAGTGAAAAAAAAGCTGCATGCCTCTCACTTTAAATCGAATGCCAGAAATGATTAAGTTTTGTGTGGAACTAAGACAGGTTGAAAGCTAAGTCTCTTATACCAAACAGTGAAGTTTCAAATGCAAAGGGAAAGTTCTTGAAGGAAATTAGAAGTGCTACTGAAGTGAATATACAAATGATTAGAATGCAATACAGCCTTATTGCTGATATGGAGAAGGTTTTAGTGGGTTTGGACAGAAAATCAGACCAGCAACAACATTACATTGAACCAAAGCCTAATCTAGAGGAAAATTCTGAACTCCTCAATTCTATGAAGGCTGAGAGAGGTGAAGAAGCTGCAGAAGAAAACTTTGAAGCTAGCAGAAGCAGATTCAGTGAGGATTAAGGAAAGAAGTCATCTTCATACTATGAAATTGCAAGGTGAAACAGCAAGTGCTGTTGTAGAAGCTGCGGCAAGGTATCCAGGAAATCCAGCTAAGGTCATTGATGAAGGTGGCTACGCTAAACAGTAGATTTTCTGTGTAGATAAAACAGCCTTATATAGAAAGAAGATGCCATCCCGGACTCCCTTAGCTACAGAGAAGTCAATGCTCAGGTTCAAAGCTTCAAAGGACATGCTGATTCTCTTGTTATTGGTTAATGAAGCTAACAAAGGTAAGTTGAAGCCAATGCTCATTTGGCATCTTCAAAATCCTAGGACTTTGAAAAATTATACTAAATCTACTCTGCCTGAACTCTGTAAGTGGAACAAGGCGTGGATGACAGCCCATCTCTTTACAGCATGGTTTGCTGAATATTTACAGTCTACTGTTGAGATCTATTGCTCAGTTAAAAAAATTTTCTTTCAAAATATTATGGTCATTGACAATGCATCTAGTCACCCAAGAGCTCTGATGGAGATGTACACAGAGATAAATGTTGTTTTTATACCTGCTAACACAATAGCCATTCTGTAACCCATGGATTAAAGAGTAATTTAAACTTTCAAGTTTTATTATTTATGAAATACATTTTGTTAGGCTATAGCTGCCAGACATAGGGATTCCTCTGATGGACATCTGGGCAAAGTAAATTGAACATCATCTGGAAAGGATTCACTATTCTAGATATTAGTAAGCATTTTTGTGATTCATGGGAGGAGGCCAAAATAAGAACATTCAGGAGTTTGGAAGAAGTCGCTGGCAACCTTCATGGATGACTTTGAAGGGTTCGAGACTTCAGTGGAGGAACTAACTGCATATGTGGTAGAAATGGCAGGAGAACTAGAGTTAGAAGTGGAGCTGGAAGATGGGACTGAGTTGCTGCCATATTATAATAAAACTTGAATGAATGAGGAATTGCTTCCTACGGATTAGTAAAGAAAATGGTTTCTTGAGATGGAATCTACTCCTGGTAAAGATGCGGGGCGGAGCAAGATGGCCGAATAGGAGCAGCTCCAGTCTTCAACTCCCAGCGCCAGCGACACAGAAGACCGGTGATTTCGGCATTTTCAACTGAGCCTCTGCTGCTGATACCCAGGCAAACAGGGTCTGGAGTGGACCTCAAGCAATCTCCAACAGACCTACAGCTGAGGGTCCTGACTGTTAGAAGGAAAACTATCAAACAGGAAGGACACCTACACCAAAACCCCATCAGTACATCACCATCATCAAAGACCAGAGGCAGATAAAACCACAAAGATGGGGAAAAAGCAGGGCAGAAAAGCTGGAAATTCAAAAAACAAGAGCGCATCTCCCCCGGCAAAGGAGCGCAGCTCATCGCCAGCAACGGATCAAAGCTGGACGGAGAATGACTTTGACGAGATGAGAGAAGAAGGCTTCAGTCCATCAAATTTCTCAGAGCTAAAGGAGGAATTACGTACCCAGCGCAAAGAAACTAAAAATCTTGAAAAAAAAGTGGAAGAATTGACGGCTAGACTAATTAATGCAGAGAAGGTCATAAACGAAATGAAAGAGATGAAAACCATGACACGAGAAATACGTGACAAATGCACAAGCTTCAGTAACCGACTCGATCAACTGGAAGAAAGAGTATCAGCAATTGAGGATCAAATGAATGAAATGAAGCGAGAAGAGAAACCAAAAGAAAAAAGAAGAAAAAGAAATGAACAAAGCCTGCAAGAAGTATGGGATTATGTAAAAAGACCAAATCTACGTCTGATTGGGGTGCCTGAAAGTGAGGGGGAAAATGGAACCAAGTTGGAAAACACTCTTCAGGATATCATCCAGGAGAACTTCCCCAACCTAGTAGGGCAGGCCAACATTCAAATCCAGGAAATACAGAGAACGCCACAAAGATACTCCTCGAGAAGAGCAACTCCAAGGCACATAATTGCCAGATTCACCAAAGTTGAAATGAAGGAAAAAATCTTAAGGGCAGCCAGAGAGAAAGGTCGGGTTACCCACAAAGGGAAGCCCATCAGACTCACAGCAGATCTCTCGGCAGAAACTCTCCAAGCCAGAAGAGAGTGGGGGCCAATATTCAACATTCTTAAAGAAAAGAATTTTCAACCCAGAATTTCATATCCAGCCAAACTAAGTTTCATAAGTGAAGGAGAAATAAAATCCTTTACAGATAAGCAAATGCTTAGAGATTTTGTCACCACTAGGCCTGCCTTACAAGAGACCCTGAAGGAAGCACTCAACATGGAAAGGAACAACCGGTACCAGCCATCTCAAAAACATGCCAAAATGTAAAGACCATCGAGGCTAGGAAGAAACTGCATCAACTAATGAGCAAAATAACCAGTTAATATCATAATGGCAGGATCAAGTTCACACATAACAATCTTAACCTTAAATGTAAATGGACTAAATGCTCCAATTAAGAGACACAGACTGGCAAACTGGATAGAGAGTCAAGACCCATCAGTCTGCTGTATTCAGGAGACCCATCTCACACGCAGAGACATACATAGGCTCAAAATAAAGGGATGGAGGAAGATTTACCAAGCAAATGGAGAACAAAAAAAAGCGGGGGTTGCAATACTAGTCTCTGATAAAACAGACTTTAAACCATCAAAGATCAAAAGAGACAAAGAAGGCCATTACATAATGGTAAAGGGATCAATTCAACAGGAAGAGCTAACTATCCTAAATATATATGCACCCAATACAGGAGCACCCAGATTCATAAAGCAAGTCCTTAGAGACTTACAAAGAGACTTAGACTCCCATACAATAATAATGGGAGACTTCAACACTCCATTGTCAACATTAGACAGATCAACGAGACAGAAAGTTAACAAGGATATCCAGGAATTGAACTCATCTCTGCAGCAAGCAGACCTAATAGACATCTATAGAACTCTCCACCCCAAATCAACAGAATATACATTCTTCTCAGCACCACATCGTACTTATTCCAAAATTGACCACGTAATTGGAAGTAAAGCACTCCTCAGCAAATGTACAAGAACAGAAATTATAACAAACTGTCTCTCAGACCACAGTGCAATCAAACTAGAACTCAGGACTAAGAAACTCAATCAAAACTGCTCAACTACATGGAAACTGAACAACCTGCTCCTGAATGACTACTGGGTACATAACGAAATGAAGGCAGAAATAAAGATGTTCTTTGAAACCAATGAGAACAAAGATACAACATACCAGAATCTCTGGGACACATTTAAAGCAGTGTGTAGAGGGAAATTTATAGCACTAAATGCCCACAAGAGAAAGCAGGAAAGATCTAAAATTGACACTCTAACATCGCAATTAAAAGAACTAGAGAAGCAAGAGCAAACACATTCGAAAGCTAGCAGAAGGCTAGAAATAACTAAGATCAGAGCAGAACTGAAGGAGATAGAAACACAAAAAACCCTCCAAAAAATCAATGAATCCAGGAGTTGGTTTTTTGAAAAGATCAACAAAATTGACAGACCACTAGCAAGACTAATAAAGAAGAAAAGAGAGAAGAATCAAATCGACGCAATTAAAAATGAAAAAGGGGATATCACCACCGACCCCACAGAAATACAAACTACCATCAGAGAATACTATAAACACCTCTACGCAAATAAACTGGAAAATCTAGAAGAAATGGATAATTTCCTGGACACTTACACTCTTCCAAGACTAAACCAGGAAGAAGTTGAATCCCTGAATAGACCAATAGCAGGCTCTGAAATTGAGGCAACAATTAATAGCCTACCAACCAAAAAAAGTCCAGGACCAGATGGATTCACAGCTGAATTCTACCAGAGATACAAGGAGGAGTTGGTACCATTCCTTCTGAAACTATTCCAATCAATAGAAAAAGAGGGAATCCTCCCTAACTCATTTTAGGAGGCCAACATCATCCTGATACCAAAGCCTGGCAGAGATACAACAAAAAAAGAGAATTTTAGACCAATATCCCTGATGAACATCGATGCAAAAATCCTCAATAAAATACTGGCAAACCGGATTCAGCAACACATCAAAAAGCTTATCCACCATGATCAAGTGGGCTTCATCCCTGGGATGCAAGGCTGGTTCAACATTCGCAAATCAATAAACATAATCCAGCATATAAACAGAACCAAAGACAAGAACCACATGATTATCTCAATAGATGCAGAAAAGGCTTTTGACAAAATTCAACAGCCCTTCATGCTAAAAACGCTCAATAAATTCGGTATTGATGGAACGTACCTCAAAATAATAAGAGCTATTTATGACAAACCCACAGCCAATATCATACTGAATGGGCAAAAACTGGAAAAATTCCCTTTGAAAACTGGCACAAGACAGGGATGCCCTCTCTCACCACTCCTATTCAACATAGTGTTGGAAGTTCTGGCTAGGGCAATCAGGCAAGAGAAAGAAATCAAGGGTATTCAGTTAGGAAAAGAAGAAGTCAAATTGTCCCTGTTTGCAGATGACATGATTGTATATTTAGAAAACCCCATTGTCTCAGCCCAAAATGTCCTTAAGCTGATAAGCAACTTCAGCAAAGTCTCAGGATACAAAATTAATGTGCAAAAATCACAAGCATTCTTATACACCAATAACAGACAAACAGAGAGCCAAATCAGGAATGAACTTCCATTCACAATTGCTTCAAAGAGAATAAAATACCTAGGAATCCAACTGACAAGGGATGTAAAGGACCTCTTCAAGGACAACTACAAACCACTGCTCAGTGAAATCAAAGAGGACACAAACAAATGGAAGAACATACCATGCTCATGGATAGGAAGAATCAATATCGTGAAAATGGCCATACTGCCCAAGGTAATTTATAGATTCAATGCCATCCCCATCAAGCTACCAATGAGTTTCTTCACAGAATTGGAAAAAACTGCTTTAAAGTTCATATGGAACCAAAAAAGAGCCCGCATCGCCAAGACAATCCTAAGTCAAAAGAACAAAGCTGGAGGCATCACGCTACCTGACTTCAAACTATACTACAAGGCTACAGTAACCAAAACAGCATGGTACTGGTACCAAAACAGAGATATAGACCAATGGAACAGAACAGAGTCCTCAGAAATAATACCACACATCTACAGCCATCTGATCTTTGACAAACCTGAGAGAAACAAGAAATGGGGAAAGGATTCCCTATTTAATAAATGGTGCTGGGAAAATTGGCTAGCCATAAGTAGAAAGCTGAAACTGGATCCTTTCCTTACTCCTTATACGAAAATTAATTCAAGATGGATTAGAGACTTAAATGTTAGACCTAATACCATAAAAATCCTAGAGGAAAACCTAGGTAGTACCATTCAGGACATAGGCATGGGCAAAGACTTCATGTCTAAAACACCAAAAGCAACGGCAGCAAAAGCCAAAATTGACAAATGGGATCTCATTAAACTAAAGAGCTTCTGCACAGCAAAAGAAACTACCATCAGAGTGAACAGGCAACCTACAGAATGGGAGAAAATTTTTGCAATCTACTCATCTGACAAAGGGCTAATATCCAGAACCTACAAAGAACTCCAACAAATTTACAAGAAAAAAACAAACAACCCCATCAAAAAGTGGGCAAAGGATATGAATAGACATTTCTCAAAAGAAGACATTCATATAACCAACAAATACATGAAAAAATGCTCATCATCACTGGCCATCAGAGAAATGCAAATCAAAACCACAATGAGATACCATCTCACACCAGTTAGAATGGCGATCATTAAAAAGTCAGGAAACAACAGGTGCTGGAGAGGATGTGGAGAAATAGGAACACTTTTACACTGTTGGTGGGATTGTAAACTAGTTCAACCATTATGGAAAACAGTATGGCGATTCCTCAAGGATCTAGAACTAGATGTACCATATGACCCAGCCATCCCATTACTGGGTATATACCCAAAGGATTATAAATTATGCTGCTATAAAGACACATGCACACGTATGTTTATTGCAGCACTATTCACAATAGCAAAGACTTGGAATCAACCCAAATGTCCATCAGTGACAGATTGGATTAAGAAAATGTGGCATATATACACCATGGAATACTATGCAGCCATAAAAAAGGATGAGTTTGTGTCCTTTGTAGGGACATGGATGCAGCTGGAATCCATCATTCTTAGCAAACTATCACAAGAACAGAAAACCAAACACCGCATGTTCTCACTCATAGGTGGGAACTGAACAATGAGATCACTTGGACTCGGGAAGGGGAACATCACACACTGGGGCCTATCATGGGGAGGGGGGCGGGGGGAGGGATTGCATTGGGAGTTATACCTGATGTAAATGACGAGTTGATGGGTGCAGCACACCAACAAGGCACAAGTATACATATGTAACAAACCTGCACGTTATGCACATGTACCCTACAACTTACAGTATAATAATAATAAACAAATTTAAAAAAAAAAAAAAAAAAAAAAAAAAAAAGATGCTGTGAACATTGTTGAAATGACGACAAAAGATTATAATACCACATAAAAGGAGTTGATAAAGTAGCAACATGGTTTTAGTGGATTTCCAATTTTGAAAGAAGTTCTTCTGTGGTTAAAATGCTGTCAACCAGTATCACATGCTGCAGATAAATCTTTTGTGAAAGGAACAGCCAATTGATGCAACAAACTTTATTGTTTTCTTCTTTCAAGAAATTACTGGTCAGGTGTGGTGGCTCATGCCTGTAATCCCAGCACTTTGGGAGGCCAAGGTGGGCGGATCACCTGAGGTCAGGAATTCGAGACCAGCCTGGCCAACATGGCCAAACCCCATCTCTACTAAAAATACAAAAATTAGCTGGGTGTGGTGGTGCATGCCCGTAGCCCCAGCTACTTGGTAGGCTGAGGAAGGAGAATAATTTGAACCTGGGGAATGGTGGTTGGAGTGAGCCGAGATCACACCACTGCACTCCAACCTGGATGACAGAGAGAGACTCTGTCTCAAAAAGAAAAAAAGAAAAGAAATTGCCACAGCCACCCCAATCTTCAACACCCATGTCCTGATTAGTCAGCAGCCATTAACATCAAGGCAAGACCTTCTATCAGCAAAAGATGATGACTTGCTGAAGCTCAGATAATGTTCATACTTCAGGTATTGAATTTTGAATCCTAGAACTCCATTTTTTTCTTTAGTTTCTATTTCTATCCCTAAATTACCTGTCTTTACCCATTATATCTATAATTTCCTGTAAATTCTTTAAATATATACTATAATTATTTAAATATCTCTTATGGCAATTCTAAGATCTAAATTATCTAATACTTTATTTTTACTGACTATATTTTTTATTTAGAATTACAGTTTCCTGTTTATTCATGCCGAATAATATTTGATTTCATATTAAACAATGTGTATGGTATTTTAAATAGAGTTTGAAGCCATGAGCTCTCTCTGAAGAGCACAGAGTTTGTTTTAGTAAGGAGTAAAATTAGTGGTGGATCGCCTTCATTTTGTAGAATTTTTAAGCATTATTAGTACCATACACGCATGCTTAATCCAGGAACGTGATGCTTACTTCTAGCTTTGGGTTCTTCTTGGTTTTCGGTGAAAGGCCTGCTGAGTTTATTAGATCTCTTTAACTTAGTGGGATCTCAAACTTTATCACCCAAATGCTAGATAACTATCAAAATCTGCTCAGTTCTTGCAGCCTTCATGGTGAATTTTGCTGGAGTTTTGGGGGTCTTCCCACTGTGTTTTCAGTTCAGCATCAGCTGAGAATATTAAATGAATATGTGGATTTTAGGATTTCTTTCCTTGCAGTTTTTTCTTTTCCTTAAAATTAGCATACATTTTCAGCCTCATGGAAGTCTTAAGCTCTGATCTTTCACTACTTAGGCCAGCAGAACTTCTGTTTTCTGCTTGTGCCTTATTTCCCATGCAGTACACAAACTTAAGCATGCCCCAGGATAAAAGCTGGATTTATACAGATCTCACCAAATTTCTTTCTTTTTTTTATAAGGTTGTTTCCTCACAAGGTTCTGTCCACTTTTGGCCATTCTCTAATGCCTTCCAACAGTTTCATTTTTTAAAATATTTCTTTCCTCGACTTTATAAATATTTTTGGCAAGAGGGTTTGTGTGATACGTGTTACTCTTCCTTCACTGAAATCCATCTGTGGGTAAGGGGCTAAGAAAAACTTTTCCTTTCTGCATGATAATATGAGCTTTAGTTAGGTTTCTAGATCTCTTCCCCTAGAAACCTAAAACGGAAGAACATGTTATTAACAACATTGGTTAAAATTAAAATGATCACAGATTGGCAAGTAGCGTTTATACTGAGAGAAATTCTAAGTGAACAATAAGTGACTTACTGCAGCACTATACTGTTGGACTTCCCTAAGGGTGATGATTCTTGTAACTGGGCATGTGCTTCCAGTACCCCCATAAGTTGTGCCTGTGGGTTGTTAAAATAAATTGTTTCCTGTGGACAATGAGGCTTTTAAGCCAGGCTGCCTCTTGAACTTGACAAATGTGAGTTTTTCTCGCATCTGAACTATCTCTGTGTGGCTGTGTGGACTGCTGTATGGATTGCTGTGAGGTCCACTCTCCTTGATGCAGAATGCTCGACACTGCCTTTCCGAGAAGCTGCATGTCCTGTCTTGAATCCTCTTAAGTGAATCTGATGCCAGCTTGACCCATTCTTTCTTGTGAATGAATGTGAAACTGAACCTAAAAAGATTTCCAGGTCTGCATTGCACCCATTCTCCTGTACTGTTTTAAAATTGATTTTAAATGCTTGTGTATGACCATATACAACATTTGAAATTGTGAAGATCAGAATCCTAAGATTATTATGTGTGTTTTAAATTTGGAAGCTATTTTCATTTTTTTGTTTGTTTGTTTTCACTACACATAGTAGTGAAAACATAAATAATTGCTATAGTCAAGCAAATGTGGCATTTATATAGGATTTTTAGAAGAATATCTCTTTAGATAAGTGCTGTGTTCTTCACTATAAAATATTAAACATGCCCCATTCTATGAGAATATTTATGTGGAGAGTATTTATATAGATGCAAACACAACATGACTTCTATTTTTTCTAAGAAATAATTTTAGGAAAAAAAATCTCTCTTATGCTTTGATATAAATACACTTCTATTTATTACTTGGCATAATTAGAAAGTGTTTATTTTTTTCCAGGAAATGAGAGGTTTATTAAAAGATAATCACATTATTCACAAAAGAGAATATATATTTGACTTTTCAAAAGTAAATTTAAAAATTCCTTTTCTACATCTATAAACATCTGTGGAAACTTCATCTCCATTTTCGGTTCTATAGTCTCTGGCATATGCTATAAATATGAAATAGCTTCACTCAAATGTACATTTTAATCTGCAATCTAAAATATTATATTGTACAAAGACAAGGTGGAAGGTCAGTTATAGTGACTTTGTTTCAGACTTCTGATAATATGAAAATGTGCAGACATTAAACTCAATTATAGTTTATGTTCATAATTAAGATAGTAAGAATTTTATTTAACTCCTTCTGTGTTTTTCCTGATATGGAGCGGTTTGGGTCATACTATATCTTTAGACATATGTGAGCTTCTGGGGCTGAATGGAAAATAAACACTCTTGCTTAGAGTAGGAGGATGGGCAGGCAAAAGGAAGTTACAGCAATTTCTATTGGCTCACCAATGCTATTCATATATTTTTTTTATTACCTAGTTGGTTTGGGATGAGTGGATGCTAGAGCACTTAGAAAAGGTTAGCAAATGTAGTAAGTGACAACTATTATTTTAAAAATTGTGTTGTGAAAATAGTCTAACCGTATTGATCATTCAGCTGCAGAAATGGCCATCCAGTGGACCATTAAGAAAAGTGTGTCATATTAAGGGGCTAGACTTTAGATTTGGGCAGCATTGGTATTGGGTAGAGCACTTCATTCAGTATTTGAAAACAGAATGTTTTCATGGGAAGAGATTTTGTGTCTAGTGATGTTTTGAGTTAGTCATGCGATGTGATTTTCTCAGACAGTGATGCTACGTGCAGTATTAAGCACTGAGGCAATGATAAAGACAAATTGGCCATAATCCTCACCACTGAGTGGTTTGCTGTTGAAGGAGATACATGCACAAATGAACAAGGCATTTTCGGAGCACAACTGTGGAACTGATTACTTCTACTTAATAGGAAGCCTTCTGAGAGGAGGTGGAATCTAGGGTTTATTAATGAAGGATCAGGTAGATAATTCACATGAATTCTAAGCACCATTCCAAGATACACTTGAAAATCTCATATGGCTGTTACTGAGAAGAAAATCTTTTACAACAGCCAATAGTTTTAACTCCCATAAAGATCTCTGTAAAGAAAGAAGCTCCTTCATGTATTCATTTTTTCAGCAAATATTTGGTCAACTAATATGTGCCAGGGACTACTAAAAGTATTGGAGATATAGTTGGGAACATGATAAGCACTCTGTCCTCATGAAACTTATATTCTAGTGGGAGAGACAGATGATAATTAACGAGAAAGAAAATGAATCACGGTATAATTCCAGATTCTGATGAATAATATGAGTAAGAGAAGCGAGGGTAAAGAGTTGAGGTCTACTTTAGCTAGAATAATCAGGGAACTCCCTCTGAAGAGAAGTCATTTGTAAACAAGCCTGAATCAGATGAGGAGACAGTCAAGGGAGGTCATGGGGAAGAGTGTTCCAAGCAGTACGAACAACACACTTAAGGGTGTACTTACACTGCCTGACTTTCTACTTTCGTGCTGATAGTTTTGAACTTTTAACTTTGGAATCAATTAACCTTAAAACTTTAGATACTTCTTCTAAAAAGTTTTTTCCTAAGGCTTCTTTTCTTTTGGACTGGCAGCTCTTATACAAACAAAGTCATTTTTCTTTTGCACTAATTACTCTCTCTGTCTCTTAATCACTGACTAATTACCTCTGTTTGAAACAGATTTTTTCAGTGTTCATGAAGAAGTCAGAGGGAGTGCTATATGAATTAAAGATGCTGTTTCTTAGAGCATCACATAGCAACAGAAGTCAAGAAATGTCTGGCTTTCTTTTGTCCAAACTCAGCTATTTTGACAATTTTGCATATTATTATTCATTTTTTGACTGATTCCATACTGAAACCACTAGAATAATTACATTAAAATAATTCACCTTATTTTGAAGCTTGAGTTTAATATTGTATTTAAACCTAAAGGTAGTTATCTGTGATTTTCACAAGTTAGAGAACCAACAAGCTGGGAAATAAGAGATCAGATCTATATTATAGGAAAATAAATGGGACTCTGTGAAAGTGTTTTTTTTTTCCTATTAGAGGGAGGAATTGAACACTGAAAGTTATATTTTCAATAAATATATTGTTTATATTTAATCACAGATTTTTAAAAATGTTCAAGGTAAATATATGAATGTTTTAGATAAACAGGTACTTAGCCTATAAATAATTAAAATATGTATATGGAAGCATTGCTATTCTAACAAAATATTAAGAGAAATCAAATATAAGTGAGACACATAGCCATAGTCCTAGTCACAAAATTATGAAACTAAAATGTATGAGTGGGAAAATATGTGGAATCATCTAATAAAAATGTTTTCATATAATAATTTCTTTACCTATTTTTCTCCCATCTTACCAGTCCGAAAAGACATTTTGGATTTCTCAAAATGTCTAGGTCAGATCAAGGCTGAAATTCTAATAGGTTGATTTGTGCAGTTATTTAATACCATCCATAAATCCTTTGTGTGTTCAAGGAGACGGGCTAACAATACTATTTCAGAAACTGAAAATTGCTTAAATTAGATGGGAGATTCAGAAGTTGTTGGAACAGCTACCCTATTACATTCCCAGACATCTTATAGGATATTTCCTGAACATTGTTCAAATTTGCAATTCATTTGTAAAACTATGTTTTGTTTGTTTTATAGAGATGCGGTCTCACTATGTTGCCCAGGCTGGTCTCGAACTTCTGATCTCAAGCCATCCACCTGTCTCAGCCTCCCAAAGTGCAGCAATTACAGGTGTGAGCCACTGTGCCTGGTGAAAATCTGTTTTTGATGGAAGGGAAATCTCAAAGGAGAGCACTGGTAAGAGAGGCAATTGGAATTTAAAAGCAAATTGCCTCAAGTAAGGAAAACAGTATGGCAGACTAGGTCAGGCTCAACATCCTTGTGTGGAAGGTGCTGCCAACACAGGGCAAGAAATTGTGCTCAACTATGCCCTCCCTGGCCACTCCAGTAATCACATGATTTAATATGCTCTTGTGCAAGCTGTAAGCCATTTCTTTTTTGAGGAAAGGTGGGGTTTCATGTATAGAGGAACACATTCTGTCATTAAAAGTTCTGCCTGTTAGAAATGCTCTTGGTACTAAACAATAGAAAAATTAGACGAACAAGAAATGAATTAGTCTCAAACTATAAGGAGTCTAGAGTTACATAGTCCAAGGCTAATGCAATGGCTCATTGATATATTTAGGAAGCCATGATCTTTTCATCTTTTTTGTACTTCATCCTAAGAATATATAATTTTGTTATTATGCTTTTGGTCTCATAGTAGCAACACGACCATTGCACCTCCTGAAAAGAATGAAGAAGAGAAAAAAAGTTGAGGGCTGAATTCTTTCCTGAAAGCTCCACCCATGGGGGATGGATTGCAATTTTCTTGTAATCTTTCTTTCTTTAAAACTCCACCCATTGGAAATTTCAAATTACATCTATAGGCTCTGAACAGGATCATTTGGTCACAGGAACACCCTTAGCAATAAAGAAGTATTTGGTGTTCAGTTTAGTTGTGTATCTTTCTGTTCTGTTATTAAGGAAAAAATGGAGAAAGGATTTTGGATAAGGCTTGAGTGATATTTTTTGACATGTGACCAGAAACTCTACAGTTCTACAGTTCTTTGACAAAGCCAACTGTGAGACACAGAAGGAAAGGCATTTCCCCACTGACTGAAGAGAAGTGTATTCAGGCTCAATGCTTTAGAGGAGTCATCAGCAGTATAGGTAATGGCAGTGGCCCAAGGGTTATGATCATTAGCAGTGGTCCAGGGGTCCCAGACTGCAGTCAGGCCAGAGATTGACCTTGGGTAGTACAATGACAATGAACAGTAGAGTCAAAGGGGGGCATTGACCGTGGACATCAGGGCAGAGAGACAGCAAAGTGGAAGCTAATAACTCACTAGATGCGTGATCTTCTTCCACACCCACTCAGGAGTTCCAGAATAAAATCATGCTAACTCAGGTTTCAGAGACTTGTGGGGGCATAGAGTGAACATTCTCTTTTTTGAGAATTTTGAAGAATATCTTAAGAAGTGGATTCTAGGCAAACACTTGTCTTTTAGCTAGTTGAGTGAAAGAAGGCTTGATGTGCTAATATCTGAGGTACTGCTAGAAATGTGGCATATTTGTGTTCATTTACAGGTTAATCCTGGGACATTCTATTTCATCTGTGCGTTTTATTAATTTAAAAACTTAGTGTTTTGTTACTTTGCCTTTAATCTTTCATCAGTAATTTTTTGCTTCATATCAAATATGCTGACATTTTTCATATATAATGGTTATATTCCTAGAGAAGTAAACAAAACTAATATAATTAAAAAGAGGTAAAGAGTCAAGTTCACTACTGTTAATATTAGCTAATATTCATTGAGCAATTACCACATTCTGTGTATCATGGTAAACACTTTATATGTATTTTTATTTGATCCTTGGAACAACCCTGAGAAGTGTGTTTTATTAGTAACATTACTTTACAGAGGTAAAAACTTAAGTTTTGAGAGACTAATTAATATTCCATAGCTATGACTCTGCCAAAATATGGACCTTGTATTTGAACCTAGGCATTCTGGTCCTGGTTCTCTGCCTCCTGATATGGATGGTTAGCAGTATGATTGTAAGTAAGACTTTTCTCCTACTGCTAATACAAGTGCCACATCTCTAGCAATTTGTAGCACAGGGCTGTTTGATTCTATTTCTTTGCAATTCTCTGACTCAGAATCATTACTAGGCTCTCCATAAGCATAGCATTTTATTTCCTCCTCAACAGCTTATTACTGTTATTTAAATTTTTTATTAACTTGGTTAACACAACATCAAGCCATACCATTTCCTGTATTTGACATACTGGTGTTTACAGCCAGGATAATCACTCAGAGGAGATATAACTGGATTAAAAATATTTTGCTGAGTTTGAAAGTCAATGTTTCATATATAATATACACACTGTAACAGTGTATTTTAAAATAATTTTTTGCTTCCAATGCGATTGAGTTATGAGGGTTTTCTTCATTTTCTTTTTATAAAAAATATAACTAGAACAAATATAAGGAGGACATTAAGTACTGCCTCAATGTAACTGTTACTGGCATGTTCCTTTTTAGAATTTTTTTTAATATATGAAAGGGATGGGCATTTGATGCATAATAATGTAATACAAAAAACCAAAGTTTTATTACTGGGACTTGATGTATATCTTCTGTCTGAAATCCCTATTTTTTCCTAGGCCTAAGTCACACACAGAGACAGTTTCGTGAAATACACTGTGCTTATGATATACGCGAAGCAGCTAGCACAGTGGATGAGCTAGCAAGTGCTGGGGAGAAAGACGGCCTGCCTTCCTTTAATGACTGTTCAGCTTTTAATGGTGGTGTCACCTTGGACAAGTTTTGTAACCTCTTGTGTCTTCAATTGAGTTATTTGTAAAATAGGGAAAAAAATTGTAACTACCAAAAGGGTTATTGTAAAAGTTAAATTATTTAATCAATGCAGGACATTCGGAGGAATATTAGGTACAAAAACTGTGCAATAAATTCTACTTACTATTATATCTAGAAAACCCAGTTTTGATCTTATAAAAACGCTTAACCTTTCTGCCTGTTGGGGCTTCCTGAGATCGTATCATAAATCAGGAAGAAATGATAGCCTTCATGCTCCATACCGGCCTGTATTTCACCATGTATCCTTATGTTTTTCTTTAACTTAATTATTTAGGTAGAATGGTACTTATAATCCAAAGTCCTCAAAATCTTGTCTGACATGTGCTTGGCTTGCATTGCAATAAAAGCATAATGTGTTGAATCAAGATAAAGAAAAAGGTCTCTTAAAGACAAATTAGATGAAGAGAGTCCAAGAATCTTGACTACAATCCTTTGGTCTGGTTCACCTAATCTAAACATCCATCTTGGAGAAATTCTTTAAGCTGTTACTTTCTGAGATAAAATGATTGGATCCACACTCTGGGAAGTTAATGTTGTATTGTGACTATGATTACAAGTGACAAAAGTCAACATAAGCTAAGCGGAAGAAAATAAATTATGTAGCATTGTTTGTTATATGAATATATCATCTTGCAGAACCAAAATTTGGCAGGAAGGTACCTGGTCCTCACCGGAGACTACTAGGAGGAAGCAGGCAGCTTTCAGAAACTCAAGGTACTCTCTCTCTTACTGTCAACTTGTCTTCTGTCCATCTACATGTGCTTAATTCTCCTTCCTCAGCAGACCAGCTTTTTCTGGATCTGAGGACCCACAACAGAGAGGATAGACGATTACCCATGGTTTCCAAATTTGCACACTATATTCTGTACACATAGTATAACTGTAATTCTGTCTCTTACTGTAATTCCAGGTTCCCAGATGAAGCATTCTGATTGGCACAGCTTGGTCAGGAGCCGAGCGAGGGGATCAAGGGACAGGGCCATATTAGAGAGAAAAATAATTTAAGGCAGTTGTTTCGAATTAAATGAATAGCTCAACAAATTATATAAAAGTGATTCACTACACATATGAAAAACATTATAAAAATTTACCACCAGGTTCTGATACAATAACCTAATGAACCTTCTCATGATGGCATGGTGGAATACTTTAACTTAAAACAGGTAAGAAAATATTTTGAGTCAGTCTGGATTTTTTGACATTATTCATTATTCAAGCTTTGCTGATTTCCTGTTTGCTTTGCGCTCCTCGGCTCCTCTTATTTTTTGCTTATTATTATTATTATTTTAAACCTCAGGGCTCCTATGGTATAATTTGCAGGAAATTAATATTTTGCATACATGTTTGTTCAAATTTATTTTAAATACCATATCTTTATCAACAATAATGCTATGGAGATTTTGCTCTAATAAAATTGGCAAAATGCCCACCACTAGTTACTTATCTATAATATTTACAGCTCTCTCCAACTTCTTAATGTCATTCTGAATTCCTGATTTAAAAAAATCTATTTGTACGACTGCTCCTTCTGGCTATATCTTGACTCTTAATGTTCTTCGGTAGCTCTTTCTGAATTGAGCCTATGCTTCTACTAAAGGAAAAGTATTTGAAAATATTTTGAGAAAAAGAAGAGCGGCTATTCTGTGTCTGTAGCAGTCAGGATACAGGCAAGAAGGAGATGACACACTCAAACTAGGTAACTGAAGATAAATAAAGGGATTATTTACACTGGAAGATGACAACCAGGAATGGTCCAGCATCTGATGGCAAAGACGGTCAATATCACTTACAGGCTTGAAGTCAAAAGAGGAGCTGAACCCACATTGTGTACTGTTTGATAGGCACATAGTGGCATAACTTTGTGTCTCTAAAGTGAGGGCTCTGTGAATGTGCTCTTCTGGTCCAGCCCTAATTTTGCTCAGTCAACATTCTTTAATGAAGTAATAGAAGGATCATTGATAATATTCTTGCTTCTCCCTAGTGGGAAGATTCAGTTTCTTTTTGGAGTTTAAGCTGAAAACAAATCTACATTATGCAGCACCGCGGCACTTTTTGTGTAATGTAGAAGGGTGTTGCTATTTAATCAATTCAAGCCCATAGTGTTTCTATATAATGCTGAGAAATATCCAACCCCTGCTCTCTCCATCTTAACCGATTAATGAGTTCACAGGAGGTCCTATTTAATCAGTTATGCTGAACACTATCGGAGCTATGCAAGCTCTTGCAATAGAGCATAAATTCAGGTAGGTAAGGAGATGCATTTTCAGGAGTGTTCTGGTGTTTATTGCTTTGGCTTATTATGGATCATGACCTGCAGTTGTGACCATATTATAACAATAAGAATCATTTCAGGGGCCCCAACTGGGGGTAGATAGTTGGGAATCTTTAGGAATTATGATTAGCATATTCTATTCTGCAGTCTTCTGTTATTTTGTTATTAATTGGTGGTTACTGACTTCCTATTGTAGGAAGAAACTCATGCTACATGCTGTTCTTGTTCTCTTAAGAAGAAAGTGAGTGGACTCTTCATTGTAAGATCATAGTTCCATTTCTCATGAGCTGCTGGCTACATAACTTGTTTTGGGTTGTTTCCCATGACAGGCACATTTAGTGAATTAATCACCTACAAAGGAAAGAAGTAGCCTGCAGTACTTTTCATAGATATAGAAGATAAAACAGAGAGAAGATACGGAGATTTCTCCTGTACTCTGTGCTCTGACACATGTCCAGTCTTTGCTGTTTGTTACATCCCTCACCAGAATAGTGCATTTGCTACAATCATGTGAACCTACACTGACTCATCATTATGATCCAAAGTCCATAATTTACATTAGGGTTCATTGTTGATGGTGTGTACTCTATGGGTTGGATAGATGTATCATTATACATATATGACACATATATATTATATATAATATATTAATAGTTACTATATTATATATATTATAATACATACCATGGTATTATTCAGAATAGGTTTACTGCCCTAAAAACTCTCTGTGCTCCACCTATGCATTCTCTCACCCCCAATCTTCCAGCAATCACTAATCTTTTTACTCTTTCCATAGTTTTGCCTTTTCCAGAATGTTACATAGTTGGGGTCATACATACTTTTCAGACACAAAACACAAAAAACACTAATCAAAAATCAAAACATTTATACGTTGGACTTTACCACCACCACCGAGAGCAACTCCTTTCTGATTTCTGTCAGTCTGTATTTCTTTTTGTTTTAAATATATATGTAAGTTAATTATACAGTATATATTGTCTAGTGTCTCGCTTTTTTTGTTTAAATGTTTCTGAAATTTATCTGTATTATCATATGGCATGCATCTGCCACAATATCTTTTGATACATTTTCCTATTGATGGACATTTGAGTTATTTCCAGTTTGAGGCTACTGTGCCTATATTTATTTATTTTCTAGTATTTTTGCTGTTGAATTACAAAGATTATTAATATATTCAGTATACAACTGCTTTCTCAGACATATGTAAAGGGAGTATATGTCCCACTGTGTAGTTTTTACATATTGTCTTAATGTGGTTTCTTGAGAAAAAGAGTTTTTAAAGTGAAGTCCAAGGTATAGATTTTTTAAAATTTTTGATTAGTGTTTTTTGTATTTGTTCAAATAAATCTTTAGGTCAGAATACTTTATTTTCCTCATGGTCCATAAACTTGTAGCGAGTTACAACATTTACTTGCTATCAGTTATTTATTTCTTCTCCTTTTTTTTGTAACATGATAAGTCTCTCTAGAGGTCTATGAATTTTATTAATTTTATAAAAAACACTCCTATTAGGTTCATTGGTTTTTCTCCATTATTTGTCTGTTTTGTTGAGTAATGAAATAATTCACTTTTATCTTTATTATTTCCTTTCTCCTACTGACTTTGGTTTTAATTTGCTTTTCTCTAGTTTCTTATGGTGGGAGTTTAGAAAATAAACTTTTACCTCTTTTGTGGTTTCTAAGTATCTGAACTATAAGTATTTTAATGCTATATATATCCCTCTAAGAAATATGTTCACTGTGTTCCCCATATTTTGTTCCATTTTATAATTCTTCAATTAATATGTTTTCCAATTTTTCACATGAATTTTTCTTTTATCCATGAGTTATTTAGAAAGCTGTGCTTTATTTTCCAAATATTTGGAATGTCTACATATCTTATTGTTATTGATATCTAATTTAATACAGTTGTGATCAGAGAGTATACGCTGTATGATTTCAATTTCTTGATAATTATTGATACCTTTTATAGTTGAATATATAGTTTACTTTGGAAAATATTTATGAGCACTTGAAAGAAGTATGCATTATGCAGTTAGTGGTGTGTAGTGATCTGCAAATACAGTTAGGTCTATATAATGGTAGTGTTGTTTAGCTCTGCTTTATTCTTACAGATTTTAAAAAATCCATTTGTCCTATCAATTACTGAGAGATATGTGCTATAATCTCCAACTATAAATATAGAGTTTTCTACTTCCTTTAATTCATTCAATTATTGTATATTTTGAAGTTCTGTTAGTGCATACATGTTTAGTCTTGCCATTTGTTCTCGATAGATTAATTCTTGTGTTATTATATGATGCACCTTTCCATGTCTATGTCTTTAAGTCTATTTTGTCTTACATTAATGTAGCTAAGCCTGTTTTCTTCTACTTAATCTTTGTATTGCATAGGTTTTTCTGCCTTACTTTTTTAACCCATCAATGTCTAAATTCAAAGTGTCCTTATTTTAAAACATGGTTTCTAATACCTTAAGCACACTTTAAACACACAGTTGGATACTCTTAGCCTTTTAATTGAAAAGTTTGTTCCATTTATATTCAACGTAATAATTAATGTGTTGGGTTCAAATCCTCTAACTTGGTACTGTTATATTTATTCTTTTTTTTTTTTTTTTTTTTTTTTGAGACGGAGTCTCGCTCTGTCGCCCGGGCTGGAGTGCAGTGGCCAGATCTCAGCTCACTGCAAGCTCCGCCTCCCGGGTTTACACCATTCTCCTGCCTCAGCCTCCCAAGTAACTGGGACTACAGGCGCCCGCCATCTCGCCCGGCTAGTTTTTTGTATTTTTTAGTAGAGACGGGGTTTCACCGTGTTCGCCAGGATGGTCTCGATCTTCTGACCTCGTGATCCACCCGTCTCGGCCTCCCAAAGTGCTGGGATTACAGGCTTGAGCCACCGCGCCCGGCCTGCATATTTATTCTATTTGTTTTGTTCATTTGTTCAAGTATTCTGTTATTTTCTTTAGTAAATATTATGAATATATTACTTTATATTCTATATTGATATTTTAACTAAACTGTGTGTTTTTTTTCAGTAGTTGCGTCTGTCTTTAAGTTAGAGCATTAAATATTATTATACTACTGAATAGACATTTTAGAAACTTAGGCTAGCATGATTTTATTTACTTTCTTGCTTTATTCCTTCTTACAGAATTGGAGTCCCATCTAGTGCTATTTTTCTTCAGACTAAGGTTTTTTTTGTTTTGTTGTGTTGTGTTGTGTTTTAGTATTTCTTTAGTACAGTTATATGAAGATGCATTCTCTCAACTTTTTTTATTCTTAGGTTGTCTTTGTGTTGCTTTAATTTTTGAAAGATATATTCAATGGATATAAGATTTTAGATTGAAACTGTCTTTCCTCTAGCACTTTGAAGATTTAATTGTATTGTCTTGTCTTCCTGCCTCCATTATTTTAGTTAATAAAGTCATCATGCATAATGCTTTGCCCTTGTGGATAGAGTGCCATTGTCCTCTGGGTGCTTTTAATGCTTACATTTTATCTTTGGCTTTTGGTGTTTTCATTATAATGTGCTTAGGTGTGCTTTTGTTTGTTGTTGTTTTTGGTGGGGCATGTGGTGTCGCTATATTACCCAGGTTGGAGTGCAGTGGCTTTTCACACATATAATCACAGCCACCACAACCTCAAACTCCTGGCCTCAGGTGATTCTCCCATATCAGCCTTTCCAGTAAAGTGTAGTTTTGTTTTTATTTGCTCTGATTGAGGTTAAATATGATTCTTGGATTTGAGGATTATGAGTGTTTTTAAGTTGGGAATTATATCTTCAAATATTTCTGCCACACCCTCTTTTTTCTTAAGGTATTTTAATTAAAATATATTAGATTATTTGAATTTGTACTACAAATCTCAAATCTGTATTTGGTACAACAAAAAAATAGATGACAATGAGACTAAGATACATTATTTTTACCTTTAGAAAGTAAGACTGCTAAACTGGGAGCAAAAAAAAAAAAAAAGATGATCTATAGTTTGCTGGTTTTTTGAAGTTTAAGTTTGATTCATTTCAACACTGGCTTCAAATGTTTTGAAAAATGGCATCAGGACTTTCTGATACAGGCTTTAGGTTCTAAGCACTGTTGTGATTTCAGTGATCTGCTTGTGCTTCACAGAGAAACTGCCAATTTTTGGAACTGTAGGGTATCTCCATGCATTGTAACTCAGCATCCAGGTTTTTTTTATTTGCTGAGATGTTCTCTTTGCTCTCCCATCTTGTTCCCCATGTTCCATGCCCCAGACTTCTCTTTAGCACTGTTGTGACTTCGTCTAAATTGAGCAGGTAGTGGCCCTGTAGCTTGTAAAAGCCTTGAACGCCTTTGTCTTGGCTCACATCCCCTAACCTCTCAGTCTTTGTAATTGAAAGCCTGAATTTTTTCAAGGAGTTTCACTCTTACCTGCTGTGGGCCTCCCAAAGTTGAGTGTTCAGAATGCCTTTAATGAATATTCTTGAACTCTTCTCTCCTGTATACCCTTGCTTCTGAGGGATACTTGTGCTTGATGGAGCCTCCATGTACTCAAGAGGAGTGTCTCTTAGTTATCAATCTTAGCCCTCATTTTTAAAAAGTTTTATTGACATATGAGTGACATGTATGTGACGTACACTAAAACACACATCTTTAAAGTATGTAATTTGATAAGCTTTGATATATGTATACAGTACTACAACCATCACCATCACTACCACCACCAAGACCATGAACATTCGGTTACTCCCAACGGTTTCCTTGTACCCCTTGGTATTTCCTACCTTGTGCCTTTTCTTGCTCCACTATCCCTGTGTCCAAACAACTACAGATCTACTGTTTTTGTGTATCACTATAGATTAGTTTATATTTTATACAAATTTATGTACATGAAATTATACAATATGTACTCTTTTTATTTCATGGGATCTGGCCTCTTAATAAAATTGTTTTAAGATTTATTCGTGTTATTCCATATATAAATAGTATTTTCCTTTTAATTGTGATTAGTATTCATTTTATCCATTAAGCTGCTGCTAGACATTCTGTTTTTATCTAGCTTTTGGTTGCCACAATAACTCTGCTCTGAATGTTATTTTCTAGACATACTATCATTTTATCGGGTGTATATATAGGATTGGAATGTCTGAGTCATTTGGTGGCTGCATGTTTACCTTTCTAGGAAAGTTCTAAATTGCTTTCCAAATTGGTTGTACCATTTGCATTTCTACCATTAGTGTATGAGAATCCCTGTTCCTTGTGTATGAGAATCCCTGTTCCTTCACATCCTCAAAAACATGTGGTATAGTTGGTCTTTTTAATTTTAGTTAATCTAATGGTTAGTTAAGGTAGTTATATCTCATTGTGGTTTCAATTTGCATTTCTCTGAAGACTGATGATGTTGAACATATTTTCATGTGTTTATTTGCCACCTTTTTATTTTATTTGGTAATTTTTCTTTTGCACATTTTATTATTGTGCTGTTTATTTCTTATTGCTAGGTTTTGAGAGTCTGTTATATATTATGAAAAATAGTAATTTAGCAGATAAGTGATTTGAAAAGCAGATAAGTGATTTGATTTTCTTCAGATGTATGCCTTATCTTTTTATGTTCTTAAGAGTGTATTTTAAGAGCAGAAGTTCTTGAAGTTAAATGCTTCTTTTTTTTCTTTATGGATTATGCTTTTCTTGTCATATACAAGAAATCTTGACTTATCCTAAAGTTACAATGATTTTCTTATTTTCTTTTAGAAATTTTATAGTTTGAAGTTACAATGATTTTCTTATTTTCTTTTAGAAATTTTATAGTTTGGGGCATTACATTTAGATCGATGATTGATTTTGAATTAACTTTTGTATCTGGCATGAGATGTGCATTAAAATTTATATTTTTAGAAGGCTATTAAATTCTTCCACTGTCATATGTTGAAAGATAACCCTTTCACCCTTCGGTTGCCTTCATACCTATATCAAAGTTTATTTGACCATATATGCGTGGATCTATCATGGGGTGCTCTATTCTGTTCCATTTATTTACTTCTCTACTTTTACACCAAACCACACTGAGTTGATTACTGTAGCTTAATAATATCTTGAAATTGAGTGATTTAAGTCTTCCAACTTTGTTTTGTTTGGTTTGGTTTTCTTGAAAGCTGTTTTGGCTATTCAGATATCTTGGCATTTCCATATGAACTTTGGAATTAGCTTCTTAATTCTGGGGGAAAAAAACAAATAAAACAAACAAGCAAACCAAAAACCCTATGAGAATATTGAATGGCATTTCATTGTAATCATTTTGTGGAGAACTACATCTAAGCAACATTGAGTATTATGATCCATGAATACATTATAGCACTCATTTTCTTTAAGTCTTCTTTAATTTTTCTTGGAAATATTCCCTAATTTTTAGTGTACAAGTCTTGCATATTGTATCAGATTTATCTTTATATATTATTTCTTTATTTTACATTATTTTATTTAGTTGTGACCCTATTGTAAATGGTAATATTTTCCACATTTTATTTCCAGTTGTTGATTGTCAGTATATACACACATAGTTGATTTTCATATTTTGATCTTATGTCTTCCCACCTTGCAAAACTCACTGATTATTTTGTATAGCTTTTTTTGTAGATTCTTAAGAGATTTCTAAGCATGACAATGTTGTATGACAATAAATTTAGTTTTTACTTCTTTGAATCCCAGCGACTTTATTGCTTTTTCTTGGGTTATGGCTTTGGTTAGGAGATTCTTTGCCATGTTGAATAGAAGTGGTGAGGGTGGACACTCTTACCTGGTACTTAACTATAGGGAAAGACTCCAGTCATTCCCATTGGGATGTTGCCTACTGTATTACTCCATTTTAATGCTGCTCACAAAGACATACCTGAGACTGAGCGATTTATAAAAGAAAGAGGTTTAACTGACATACAGTTCACGCGGCCGGGGAAGTCTCACAATCATGGTGGAAGGCAAGGAGGAGCAAGTCGCATCTTACGTGAATGGTGGGAGGCAAAGAATGAAAGAGCCTTTGCAGGGGACTGCCTGTTTTTAAAACCATCAGATCTTGTGAGACTTATTCACTGTCACAAGAACAGCAGGGGAAAGACTTGCCCCTATGATTCAATTATCCCCCACCAGATCCCTCTTGCAAAATGTGGGAATTCGAGATGAGATTTGGGTGGGGATACAGCCAAATCATATCAGCTATAAATTTTGTCATAATGTACTTTTCTAAGGTCAGAAACATTTCCTTTACTCACAGTTTGCTCAAACTTTTTATCATAGGATAAGATTAAATATTGGTCACATTTTTTCTTCATCAATGAGATGATTAAGTGATTTTTCTTCTTTAGTCTATTGATATTACAAATTATTTTATTGAATGCTTTTCTTTTATTTATGTTCACTTATAGTTTTTACATTTTAATTAATTAATTAATTGATTTTAAAAAATGGATACATAATAGCTGTACATATTTTCATGGCCTATATAATTTGATGCATTCGTATAGATAAAATTAGGGTGACTGGAAAATATATCAACTTAAACATTCACCATTTCCTTATACTATGGACATTTGAATTATTCTCTTCTAGCTATTTTGAAATGTACAATCAATTAACGTTAACTGTGGTCATTCAACTAATCTAATGAACACCCAGTCTTATTTATTTTACGTGTGTACTTGAAGCCATTAAGCCTCTCTGTACCCACCTCCCCACTTCCCATCCTATTCTGCTATAACTACCAGTTACTCTGTATCCTCATGACATACGGTTTTTTAGCCACCACGTATAAGTGAGAACATGTGGTATTTGTTTCACTTAACATAATGACCTTCACTTCCATCCATCGAGCTGCAAATGAGAGGATTTCATTCCTTTTATGGCTGAATAATATTTTATTGTGTATATATACCACATTTTCTTTTATCCGTTAATCCACTGATAGACACTTAGTTTGATTCCGTTTTGTCTATTATGAATGATGCTACAATAAACATGAAAATGCAGCTATCTCTTCAATATATGGATTTCCTTTTTTCTTTTTTTTGGATACATACTCAGTAGTGGAATAGCTGGATGACATGGTGGTGCTATTTTTAGTTTACTGAGGAACTGTCATACCGTTTTCCCTATGGCTGTACTAATGAACATTCCCACCAATCATATACTAGGGTTTCCCTTTCTCCATATCTAAGCCAGCATCCATTATTCCTTGTCTTTTTTATAAAAGAAATTCTAACTGGGTTGAGATAATGTTTGATTGTGGTTTTGATTTGCATTTCTCTGATAATAAGTGATGTTGAGCATTTTTATCTGTTAGCCATTTGCATGTCTTCTTTTGAGAAATGTCTATTCATATATTTTGCCCATTGTTAAATCAGATGTTTTGTTTGTTTTGTTATTGAGTTGTTTGAGTTCCTTGTATATGGTGGTTATTAATCCCTTGTCAAATGGATAGTTTGTAACTATTTTCTCCCATTTTGTGGGTTCTCTCTTCATTTTGCTGATTGTTTCTTTTCCTTTGCAGAAACTTTTTAGTTCAATGTGATCCCATTTGTCTATTTTTGTGTTGATTGACTGTACTCTTGAGGTCTTATGCAAAATAATTTTGCTCAGATCAGTGTCATGAAGTATTTTTTGCAACATTTTATTCTAGTAGTTTTATAGCTTTGAGTCATTTGTTTAGAACTTTAATCCATTTTGAGTTAACTTTTGCATATGGTTAGAGACAAGGGTCTAGTTTCATTTTCTGCAGGTGATTATGTAGTTTTTCAAGCACCATTTATAAAGAGACTGTCTTCATTGTATGTTCTTGGTGTCTTTATCAAAAATGAGTTGGCTGTAAATGCATGGATTTATGTCTGGATCCTCAATTATGTTCCATTGGTATCTATTTATTCCATATGTATCTATTTTTAGGCCAGTAACATGCTGATTTTGTTACTACAGCATTGTGATTTTTGTTGAAGTCAGGTAGTATGATACTTCTAGCTTTGTTTTGCTCAGAATTGTTCTGGCTATTTGGGGCCTTTAGCATTTCTTCATAAATTTTAAAGTTGTTTTTCTACTTCTGTGAAGAATGTCATGGTATTTTGCAAGGAATTGTACTGAATCTGTAAATTTCTTTAAATATTATTGTCATATTCCATACAATATTAATTATTTTAATCTATGAGCATGGAATATACTTCTGATTTTTTTGTCCTCTTCAATTTCTCTTATCAGTGTTTTCTAGTTTTCCTGGCATAAATCTTTTACATCTTTGAATAAATTGATTCATAGGAAATTTATATTTTTTCTAGCTATTGTACATGGGGTTGGTTTATTTATTTCTTTTTTAGGCTTTTTGCTGTTGATACATGTAAGTGCAACTGATTTTTATATGTTGATTTTGTATCCTGCAACCTTACTACATTCATTTATCAGTTCTAACTTTTTTGGTTGAAACTTTAAGTTTTTCAAAATGTAAGGTCATGTTGTCTGTATACAAGGTTGATTTGATGTCTTCCTTTCTAATTTAGATGGCCTTTATTTCTTTTTCTTATGTAATTTATTTGCCCAGTACTTCTAGTATTTTGCTGAATAAAAGTGGTAAAGCGTTGGGCATCTTTGTCTTGTTGAGGATCTTGGAAGAAAGACTTTCAGTTTGTCCCCCATTCAGTATGAGGTTGGCTATGGATTTGTTATTTACGGCCTTTATTGTTATTATTATTATTATTTTGAGAGAGGGTCTTGGTCTGCCACCGTGGCTGGAGTACAATGGTGTGATCAAGGCTCACTTCAGCCTTGACCTTCCAGGCTTAAGTGATCCTCTTGTCTCAGCCTCCTGAGTAGCTGGGACAACAGGTGCTTGCCACCACAAAGTTTTTGTAAAGATGAGCCCTCACTACGTTGCTCAGGATGGTGTCAAACTCATAAGCTCAAGCCATTTTCCCACTTCCGCCTCCCAAAGTGTTACAATTACAGGTGAGAGCCACTGTGCCTCACCTGGCACTATTTTGAGGAATGTTTCTTATTATACCCATTTTTTTGAGAGTTTTTTCCACAAAGGAACATTGAATTTTATCAAACACATTTTCAGTGACTATTGAAATGATCGTATGTTTTTTGTTCTGAATTATGTTAATATGATATGTTACATTTGTTAACTTGCATATGGCAAATATCCCTGCATTCCTGGGACAAAACCACTTGATCACGGTGAGTAATCTTTTTAATTCAGTTGTTGAATTCAGTTGGCCAGTTGTGCTGAGAATTTTTGTATCTATGTTTATCGATGATATTGGCCTGCCCTTATCTGGTTTTGGTAAAAGGGTAATGCTGACTTCATGGAATTAGTTTAACAATATTACCTCTCTTCAATTATTTTGAAGAGTAGACTTGGTATTAGTAGTTCTTCTTTGAATGTTTAATACAATTTAGCACTGAAGAAATCAGATCTGGAATTTTCTTTGGTGGAAGACTTTTTACAGCTTCAATCTTGATACTCATCATTGCTTCACTGAGGTTCTCCATTTCTTCATGGCTTAATCTTGGTAGGTTGTATGTGTCCAAGAATTTATCCATGTCTTGTAGGTATTCAAATTTGTTGGTATATAGTTGTTCATAATAGTCTGTAATGACCCTTTGTATTTCTGTGGTCTCAGTTATGTCCCCTTTTTTGTGTCTGAGTCTATTTGAGTCTTCTCCCTTCAGTTTCTTAGTCCATCTAAAGGCTTATCAATTTTGTTTCTCTTTTCAAAAAACATTTTCATTTCATTGATTTTCTGTATTTTTTTTTTACTCTCATATATTTCTGCTTTGATCTTCGTTAATTTTATATGTCTTATAGGCAATCTTTATTTTTTCATTCTTTTTTTCTCCACTGACTGTGTAATTTCAAATAGCTTGTCTACAAGCACAGTAATTCTTTCATCTGCTTCATCAATTTTGCTATTGAGAGCCTCCAATGAATTTTTCAGTTCAGCAAATGTATTTGTAAGTAGCAAGATTTGTTTTTTTTAAAATATCAATTGTTTTGTTAAATTTCTCTGATAAAGTTTCTAGATTGCTTTTCTGTATTACCTTGGAGATCTCTGAGTTTCATTAAAACTGCTATTTTGAATTCTTGGTTAGAGTCCTCATGTATTGCCATTTCATTAGGGTCAGTCACTGGTGTCTTGTTTGGTTCATTGGAAGAGGACATAGTTTCATGTTTGTTGCCATTTATTGTGGATGTACATCTATGCCTTTGCATTAAATAATTCATTATTTATTCTAATCATCTATGTTTGACTTTTTTTTTATTGGATATGTTTTCTTAGAGGTTATTTGTAATTTAACTTTTGAATTTCTTACACTTTTTCCCCACTAGGCCACTGTCTTCTTTTTGGTATTATACAGCACCTTAAGCCAAGGTTTGCCTCATCTCTAGGAATCAATCAGAGTGGTGTTAATATGGAATTGGGGAGGTCACAAATGGGATATCCCAGCCATGTGGAAAGGCTTTCTAGGGGTTTGTGCTAGGGGATCTGTGGCACATAGCTCTTATAGCACGTTGCTGCTGAATGGCCACTCTGATTTGGCATCTGCTTTGGCCAAGGTACAGGGCAGAGTTTCCAGAGCTGGGGATAGTAGTCCTACCTCCCCTCTTTGTTTCTGACCATTGTCAGGTATATATTTGTCTGTAGGCACTTATGATGCTTCCTGATCAGAGGATGGGGAATCATGGATATGTAAATCTGATTCTCTTACCATCTCCTCAGAGCTTTTAATTTTTCTGTAGCTCTGAAAATTGACATCCTCATATTTGAGTTCTGGAATAGTGCTTGTTATAATTCCAGCACTGTATATTTGTTTTCTGTTTTCTCATGTCGGGGAGGTGAAACCAGCTTGCACCTATGCTGCCATTTTGGAACCAAAAGTCTACATTGATTGATCTTCAGATGTTTAACCAACCTTTATTCCTGGAAAAACCCTGCTTTGTCATAAATTAATATATTTAGATGCTTTTGAATTCCATTTGTTAGTATTTCATTCAGAAATTTTACATTTAATGAGGTGTATGATTTGTTGTTTTATTTTTTCTCCTTGTCTTTGTCTAGTTTTGATATTGTGTTAATTGTGGTCACATAACATGAGTAGAGAGTATTTATTTTATTTCAATATTCTTATTTATTTATTTATTTATTTATTTATTTATTATTATTATTATACTTTAAGTTCTAGAGTACATGTGCTTAACGTGCAGGTTTGTTACATATGTATACTTGTGCCATGTTGGTGTGCTGCACCTATCAACTCGTCAGCACCCATCAACTCGTCATTTACATCAGGTATAACTCCCAATGCAATCCCTCCCCACTCTGCCCTCCCCATGATAGGCCCCGGTGTGTGATGTTCCCCTTCCCGAGTCCAAGTGATCTCATTGTTCAGTTCCCACCTATGAGTGAGAACATGCGGTGTTTGGTTTTCTGTTCTTGTGATAGTTTGCTAAGAATGATGGTTTCCAGCTGCATCCATGTTCCTACAAAGGACACAAACTCATCCTTTTTTATGGCTGCATAGTATTCCACGGTGTATATGTGCCACATTTTCTTAATCCAGTCTGTCACTGATGGACATTTGGGTTGATTCCAAGTCTTTGCTATTGTGAATAGTGCCGCAATAAACATACGTGTGCATGTGTCTTTATAGCAGCATGATTTATAATCCTTTGGGTATATACCCAGTAATGGGATGGCTGGGTCATATGGTACATCTAGTTCTAAATCCTTGAGGAATCGCCATACTGTTTTCCATAATGGTTGAACTAGTTTACAATCCCACCAACAGTGTAAAAGTGTTCCTATTTCTCCACATCCTCTCCAGCACTTGTTGTTTCCTGACTTGTGAAAATGGCCATACTGCCCAAAGTAATTTATAGATTCAATGCCATTCCCATCAAGCTACCAATGAGTTTCTTCACAGAATTGGAAAAAACTGCTTTAAAGTTCATATGGAACCAAAAAAGAGCCCGCATCGCCAAGACAATCCTAAGTCAAAAGAACAAAGCTGGAGGCATCACGCTACCTGACTTCAAACTATACTACAAGGCTACACTAACCAAAACAGCATGGTACTGGTACCAAAACAGAGATATAGACCAATGGAACAGAACAGAGTCCTCAGAAATAATACCACACTCCTACAGCCATCTGATCTTTGACAAACCTGAGAGAAACAAGAAATGGGGAAAGGATTCCCTATTTAATAAATGGTGCTGAGATAATTGGCTAGCCATAAGTAGAAAGCTGAAACTGGATCCTTTCCTTACTCCTTATACAAAAATTAATTCAAGATGGATTAGAGACTTAAATGTTAGACCTAATACCATAAAAACCCTAGAAGAAAACCTAGGTAGTACCATTCAGGACATAGGCATGGGCAACGACTTCATTTCTAAAACACCAAAAGCAACGGCAGCAAAAGCCAAAATTGACAAATGGGATCTCATTAAACTAAAGAGCTTCTGCACAGCAAAAGAAACTACCTAATTAATCTAAAGAGCTTTTGCACAGCAAAAGAAACTACCATCAGAGTGAACAGGCAACCTACAGAATGGGAGAAAATTTTTGCAATCTACTCATCTGACAAAGGGCTAATATCCAGAACCTGCAAAGAACTCAAACAAATTTACAAGAAAAAAACAAACAACCCCATCAAAAAGTGGGCAAAGTATATGAACAGACATTTCTCAAAAGAAGACATTCATACAGCCAACAGACACATGAAAAAATGCTCATGATCACTGGCCATCAGAGAAATGCAAATCAAAACCACAATGAGATACCATCTCACACCAGTTATTTCAATATTCTATACTCTATTGTGTAGAATTGGTGTGGTTTCTCCTTTAAATATTTGGTAGAATTTGCCAGGGAAGTTATTCTTCTAAAGTTTCATAGTGGGAGAATTTTCACTTACAAATTCTATTTCTTTCTAGGTTATCTAGTTCTCTAGAGGTATTTAAGTTTTTTCTCATTTTAATATTTGTTGACTCATTGGAAGAAATTCCCTTATGGTGTGTCTTGCATGATTTTCTTCATATTTCTTACACTTGAGGTTAATTGAACTGCTTGGGTATATGGGTTTATAGTTTTCATCAAATTTGAAAATATTTAGCTCATTATTACTTGAAAGATGATTTATCTCTCTCTTTTTTGCTCTTCAGTTAGTCAAATATTATGTCACTTGAAAAATTTGTCCCATAGTACGTTAAAGAGTTGTTTATTTTAAAATTTTTCATCTGTTTTATTTTTAGATGGTTTCATTTGCTATGTCTTCTGACAGCAAGAGACTTTGATAGATGGTATTATTATTCACCAAGATGAATAAAATAGAGAACTCAGTATGTAAGGTTCTCAACTGTTTCAATCTCTTCAAGAGTGAATGATGATACATTTACTTTTGCTAGGCCTAATTCTATTAGTTCATTTAAATTTAATGAATCAGAAAAGAGGTTATCACATGAAGGGCCCATTCGTTCAACATTTATTGAGTGTTATTGTATTTGATGCATTACACAGGTGATTCATGTACACAAAAATGTGAAATGCATTGTCCTTGTTCTCTAGAAACATATGCTTAAGAAGAGATTAAAACAAGATTGCTAAAAATGTTTCAAGATTTTCTAACACTTTGGTGTTAATTGTCAATTGTGAATTTAAGGAATTTTACTCCTATGGTTAGGTTATATCATGTGGCATAGCTGACATTGACATAGGGAGATTATCCAGGTGAGCCTGAGTTAAATCACAGGAACCTTTGAAAAGCAGATTGCTTTCTCCACCTGGTAAAAGAAGAGGAATCAGAGTGATTAGAAGAGTGAGATGGATTCACATGGGGGTTCTCTTAGCTGATATCAAGGGGGTTATGGTGACAAGGACCTGGGTACATCCTTGAGGATCTGAGAGTATTCCTGGCTAACAGCCAACAACAAAGTAGAAACTTTAGCTCTAAAAATGCAAGGGACTAAATTTTACCAATTACATAAATGAGCTTGAAAATGGATCCTAAGCTCCAGATGACACCTTGATTACAGTCTGAGCAGAGAAGCCAACAACACTGTTGTGGAATTCCAGCTTATAGAACTGTGATTTATAAGGTGGTGTTGTTTTGAGCTACTAAATTTATGGTACTTTTTAATGTAGTAATAGAAAACTATGCAAGCAGTATATAATAAATGTCATATGAAACTAGGACTACAATTGCACAGGGAAAAAAGATGACTTATGTCTGGCACTAATTGGGGATGGCTTTAGAGTATATATGAAAGTCAGTAGATATTTAAAATTTGCAGTGGATTATAAAACATAAATAGGGTCGGGCATGGTGGCTCACGCCTGTAATCCCAGCACTTTGGGAGGTCGAGGCAGGTGGATCACGAGGTCAGGAGATTGAGACCATCCTGGCTAACAGATGAAACCCCGTCTCCACTAAAAATAGAAAAAATTAGCTGGGCATGGTGGCAGGTGCCTGTAGTCCCAGATACTTGAGAAGCTGAGGCAGGAGAATGGTGTGAACCTGAGAGGCAGAGTTTGTAGTGAGCCGAGATAGCGCCACTGCCCTCCAGCCTGGGTGACAGAGTGAGACTCCATCTCAAAAAAAAAAAAAAAGAAAAAAAAAGAAAGAAAACATAAATAGTAAAATTTTGGCAATTGGGTTAGCATAGTAGCAGAATCAGAAAAATTAAAAAAAAAACATTTTTGTTAGCTAGAGCATAGAGCAAATTGTTCACAAAACTTACCAGTGAGTAAGACTTAGGATTAAGTTTCTCAAAGTATATTCTAGGGCGAGTTGTGTTAGACTTGCTTAAAATATTTGCTAAAGTGTAGATTTTGGTAACTCTTACCAGACCAATTTAATGAGAATTTCTGATTCTGGATTTTTAAAAATATCTCTGTGTAATTCGTATGCTTACTAAAATTTATTTAAGATTAGCAAACTGAAGTATCAGGATGTGAAATTTGGAAATATTTCTCTTTTAAATTTATACTTTACTGATTAAGACTTGTTTTCTTTTTCCATTTCTTATTTTCTTTTATTAATATATAATATTTTACATATGTATGGGAGTACAGGTGAGTGTTTGCTTACATGCATAGAATGTGTGACGATCAATTCAGGGTATTTGGTATATCCACAACTGAGTATTTTTAACAGTTTTTTTTTTTTTTTTTTTTTTGAGACAGAATCTTACCGTGTCACCCAGACTAGAGTGCAATAACATGATCACAGCTAACTGCAACCTCAACTTCCTAGGTTCAGGTGATTCTCCCACCTCAGCCTCCCAGGTAGCTGGGACTACAGATATGCGTCATCTCACCTGGCTAATTTTTTGTAAAGACAGGGTTTTGCCATGTTGCCCAGGCTGGTCTTGAACTCTTGAGCTCAGGTGATTCACCCACCTCGGCTTCCCAAAGTGCTGGGATTACAGGTGTGAGCCACCATGCCTGGCTGAGTATTTACCATTCCCATGTTTTGGTATCATTTTAAGTCCTTTTTCCTAGTTACTTTGAAATATAGAAAATATTTCTGCTAAGTATAGTCACCTCAGTCTTCTATCAAACATTAGAGCTTATTTCTTCTATCTACAACTTCTTTTTGTAAGAGTTGATATGATCAAACAACATTTTAAAAGTTTATTGCAATGATTATATTTCAGACAGTAGGAAGAAGGCAATGAACTAGTGAAAAATATAGGCTTCTGTAACAATAAAGTGAATGAAGTTTAGAATAGTGTAAATAAGATAATGTCCTAGTCTGGTGCAATGGCTCATGCCTATAAGCCCAACACTTTGGGAGGCGGAGGCAGAAAGATCACCCGAAGCCAGGAGTTTGATACCAACCAGGGCTACAAAGTAAGACCCTGTCTTTACAAAAAATAATTTAAAAGTTAGCTGAGTGTTGTGCACACACCTCTAGTCCTGGTAGCTCAGGAGGCTGAGGCGGGAGGATCACTTTAATCCAGGAGTTCACGGCAGTAGCGAGCTCTGATTGTACCACTACACTCCAGCCCGGATGACAGAGTGAGACCTTGTCTGTTAAAAAAAAAAAAAAAAAAAAAAAAAAAAGATAATGGGATAGGAGTGTAAAGAAAGACAGGATGCCTCTTAGCAAAGTTACAAAAAATATTAATAGGTCTTTGTCGCTAATGTATGCTTGCCTATGAGCTGAGAAGAGAAAATGAAAAAGTGAAAATAAGGTTTCTCAAGGTACAACTTTGAGGCAGTTACAGTCAAACTTAGGTAAGATTTTGATGTAGAGTTTGGGAAATAACCATTGTGGCAAGACTGGAATGCAAATCGATTTTTTGCTGTTACAGAAACAGTAAATGAAATTATGAGATTTTATTTTAATTTAGTTAGCTTTTATATGGGGAGAATTGATCTTTGAGTTAATAATTCTGTTTCCATTGTGTGCTTGTATTTATTAACCCTGATAACCCTGAGATTATTATTCATCTAGTATTATCTTGGTGTTACCTTCAGAGTTGGAATTCGTATGATATATGTTGATTAACTGACAAAAACACTTAGTGTGACTTAAATTATAGATGGCATCAGTGATCATTTTCACACTAATTACTTGAAAGAAGTATCTCTTAGCTTAAGGTCAACACTTAAGCAGTATTGTCTTACATTGATAGAGTGCCAATTATAAAGTTTGTCTTCTATTTGCTTTTATTTAGTGAGGTAACTGGAAAAATAGATGGGGAAATTGTGGGTAAAATGGAAAGTATTCATCTGACATACTGATAGGTTAAGGCATTTCTACTGTTTAATGTAAATGTTTAAATGTTACTTCCTACAGTTTTAAGGAGAGACTTTGTGTTACTGCATCACTGCATCCTAATGAATATAGAAATATATTTCATAATTTTAGACCCAACTGGTCAGCCACTACTGGGCTTTGATCTAAATCCTACACCCCAGGAAGCTGATTGAAACAGAGTTTCTCTTTCTTCCAAGTGAGATGCATGTCCCAGATGTTTACAACGTCTAAGGAGCAAAAAAAAAAAAAAAACAAAAAACAAAACAAAAAAAAACCCCAAAAAAAGAAAGAGAAGAAAAGCTTCAGAAGCAGGCAGGAAGTCATAATGGCCTGGTGCTGAAGATTCAATCGGAGTATTTACAAGGCTAATCTTGGTGTCAGAAGCTTAGAGAGTATAAAAAAAATTCTCCTATGCATATGCAGACTATTTCAGAGAAAACATTTGCAGTGTCACTGAATCGGTCTCCTAATCAAATTACTGTATCACTGAAGTATATACATGTGTGGTGTTTATTCAATCAGCTTTAATATTAATGGCCTCTATAAAGAGCTGCATGATATGAAAATTGATAACAGAGTAAACCCATTGATAAATGTTTGTAAATCATACCAGGCATAGTGACTCACACCTGTAATCCCAGCACTTTGGGAGGCTTGGGCAGAAGGATAATTATAGCCTAGGAGTTCAAGACCAGCCTGGGCAACTTGGTGAGACCCTGTTTCTACAAAAAAAAATTATCAGCATGGCGTGCACACCAGTAGAGCCAGTTACTCAGGAGGTTGTGGCAGGAGGATCACTTGAACCCTGGAGGTTAAGGCTTCAGTAAGCCATGTTCACACAACTGCACTCCAGCCTGGGTGACAGACTGACATTGTGCCTCTAAAAAAGAAGAAAATTTCACATTCACACACACACACTCACACACACACACACAAATCAGGTGACCGCAGGTTGAAGTGAAGCGGCCAGATCATAGCTCAGTGCAGCCTTGGACTCCTGGGCTCAAGCAATCCTCCTGCCTCAGCCTCTCTGAGTGAGAGTATTTATGACAAGCATGAGCCCCCACGCCCGGCTCTCTCTATTTAATCCCTTCCTTGTCCCTTTACCAAAACCACCTTAGTGTTTTGTCAGTTTTTCTCCCTACTATTATTCTTCACCTGAACTTCTTCAGTGCCTTCCAACACATCTTGCCTTGACTGCTTTCTCCTGACTATAAAGTATTCTCCTCAAAGCAAATATCAGAGCAAGGCATTCTTTGCTTTTGACTTTTCAATAGATTCCCATATCCGTTGAGATAAAAAATACAATACAGAATTACTGCATTTTCTTATAAGGAAACTCGTGAATCTCTTCTGAACACTGTTCTTGCACGTTATACCAAATCTTCATTGTCCATTCTCAGTCCAAGTCAGCATTTTTTGTTAGAATCCTTATGCTTCCCCCTGCCGGTGGTCTATCAATGTCCCATATGGTCTGGAATCCTGCAGTTTTCATTCTGACCTCATTCCTCTCTCATTCCCCAAAACACACACATACACACATACACACATACACCTAGTTCTACACTATTTATGCATATTTCATATACCAGGTCCAATGCTCCTATCACAATTAACCTTCAGCGATTCTTCCAAACCAAGTCAGATCCCTGTGTGCTGTGTTTATAGTATTCTGTCTTCTGAGTCTTATTACAGTTTTTACATTCTACATTTGTTATCTGATTATACTTAATTTTTGTCTGTTCTTCCAGTAAGAGTATATCCCGTGTAGATGGAGAAGATACTTGCTTTTCCCAGTAGTTAATTAGCAGCTTGTAACACAAGGTCTAGCATAAGTAATAGTTCATGGATGAATAGATAAGTAAGTAATTCTGGCAATGGATTACTTTTCAATTATGTAAGTTAGATTTGTCTTAATAAATAAATGGTATATTATACTAAATCAATGAAAAGTATATACATAAAAATAAATATAAGTAATATAATGTTGCCCTACTTTTTAGTTTTTATTGTGTCTTTACTGATCTATGAAGCGACTCATTATTTCTGCATTTCTATATTCCAAAATGGAATGAAATTGCTATACTTTTTTTTTTTTTTTACAAAGTTTCTTATTTGTATCATGGTACACCAGGTTTATTCAACTTTCTGTAAGAAATCTGAAGGCATGAATTTTTCATTTTTTGATAGTCCTAATACACTTGGGAGTAAATGTTCTGCAAAAGGATGAAAAAGAAAATGTAATTTGGAAAGAGAAAAAAAGGAAAAAAGTGATCAGAAATAATGGTCTCTCTCTGTTGCATTTCCTGGGAATATAGGTTGTAGCAGCATTTAGGGAAACAGTCTAAAGCAACTGCCTCATTTTACAGATGAAATTATGGAATACAAATTTTAAAAGCCAAGTTTATCCAGTTAAATAGTGCAGAAAGTAACTTTCAGGTTCAATGCTTTTTTCACTCTACCAATTTAATAACCTGAAAAAATTAGTAACAGCACACAAATAGCAAAGACCTAGTTCATGGATGAATTCCTCTATGGTAACCAAACTAATGAATTCTGGAGGAATTGTCAGTTTCATACCTCATCACTGGAAAGGCTCTGGTTTTGTAATATAAATAACAATATCATAATGAAGAGTTTATCAACCTGTAATTTCTTAGGTGCATTTCAATAAGTCATTATACATTCTTGGGGCTTCATCTTTCTTTTCAAACATTTAGAGTTAATTCATGTACATAAACTAACATTCTGTTCACTACTGAACTGATTTCAAAAAACGTGAAGCTTTTTCTCCACACTATAATGGAAACAAAATGAGGATGGTTGTTTTTAGCCATTATCATCTTTACCGGGTTATACAGGTAAAGGGTACCCAAAGTTACGGCTACAAAGGAGCATGGATTGAGCCTTAATTATTGGAAATCAATTCTTATGCTTGGATAAACAATGATCAAAAGTAAACCCTTTCACATATGAGAAACCAGGTGATTCACTATCATATTTTGAGTAAGAATACTTGGGAATACAGAAAAGATAGTTAAGGAACCTATTAACACAGATTTAGCACCTCCTCTCAACTGCTAGTAGCCTATAATTCAAAGAGTAAAGAAACTGCTCTCTCATATACACACTTTTGTGAGCTCTTATGCTAAGGACTTTAGCTAAATTCTTTAAAACAGATGCCTGTAATTCCAGGACTTTGGGAGGCCGAGGCAGGCAGATCACCTGAGTTCAAGAGTTTGAGACTAACCCGGCCAACATGGCAAAACACCATCTCTACTAAAAGTACCAAAATTAGCCAGGCATGGTGGCGGGTGCCTGTAATCCTGGCTACTCAGGAGGCTGAGGCAGGAGAACTGGTTGAACCCCAGAGGTGGAAGTTGCAGAGAGCAGAGTGCCACTGCACTCCAGCCTGAGCAACAAGAACGAGACTCCGTCTCAAAAAAAAAAAAAAAAAAAAAAAAAAGAAAGAAAAAGAAAAAAAAAAGGAGTTGAAAGTACGCACTATAAGCATACAATGACTTAATTCATGCATTTTGGGTTAATGTTTGTATAAATTGATTCTTTCAGAAACAGGAAATTTCCTAAATGTTGATGGATTAATTTGCCGTTATTGATATATTTACAAGTAATAACTTTTATTGAATATTAACTATTAGGCACTGCAGAAAACATTAATTCTTACCATAAGATTACATGGTAATAAACACTCTTATTTTTCTACTGTATAATGAGGAGACTGTGTGATGGCAGAGTTCTCAGGTGGCCCCCAACTTATCCTGATAGTATAAAGACACTGAATATTGCTTGGGACTGAGAATATGAGGGATTTTACTCCTGTGATTAGGCTATATTATAGAATACACTTGACTTTAAGATAGAGAGATTATCTAAATCCTTCAACTATTGCTGTTATGAAAAAGTTTCTATTCTCATCACCATTTCTTTTGAATTATTTAGATTATTTAACCTCTATTCATTGCAAACCTACTGTGTTAGATATTGTCACATATACAGTAGGATAAATACAATATATGTACGTGTATAGGTACGTGTATATATACTAAATTTTCTTTATCCACTTGCTGATTGATGAGCATTTGAACTGGTTCCATATTTTTGTAGTTGAAAATTGTGCTGCTATAAACATGCAAGTGCAAGTATTTTTTTTGTTGAATGTCTTCTTTCCCTCTGGGTAGATACCTAGTAGTGGGATTGCTGCATAAAAGAGCAGATCTACTTTTAGTTCTTTAAGGAATCTTTGCACTGTTTTCCATATGGCTGTACTAGTTTACATTTCCACCAAGAGTGTAAGTGTTACCTTTTCACTGCATCCACGCCAACATCTATTATTTTATGATTTTTTTATTATGCTCATTCTTGCAAGAGTGAGATAGTATCACATTGTGGTTTTGATTTGCATTTCCTTGATAATTAGTGAGGTTGAGCATTTTGCCATATGCTTGTTGGCCGTTTGTATATCTTCTTTTGAGAATTGTCTATTCATGTCCTTAGCCTGCTTTCGGATGGGATTGTTTATTTTTTTTCTTGCTGATTTGTTTGAGTTCTTTGTAGATTCTGTATAGTAGTTCTTTGTCAGATGAATAAACAGTGAAGATTTTCTTTCACTCTGTGGATTTCTGTTAATTCTGTTGATTATTTCTTTTGCCATGCAGAAGCTTTTTAGTTTAATTAAGTCCCATCTATTTATCTTTGTTTTTGTTGTGTTTGCTTTTGGGCTCTTGGTCATGAAGTCTTTGCCTAAGCCAGTGTCTAGAATGGTTTTCAAATATTATCTTCTAGAATCTTTATAGTTTCAAGTCTTAGATTTAAGTCTTTGATCCATCTTGAGTTGATTTTTTTAAGGGGTGAAAGATGAGGATCAAGTTTCATTCTTCTACCTGTGGCTTGCCAATTATCCCAGCACCATTTGTTGAATAGGGTGTCCTTTCCCCATTTTATGTTTTTGTTTGCTTTGTCGAAGATCAGTTGGCTGTAAGTATTTGGGTTTATTTCTGGGTCCTCTGTTCTGTTTCACTGGTCTATGTGCCTATTTTTATATCAGTGCCATGCTGTTTTGGTGACTGTGGCTTAGGGCATAGTTTGAAGTTGGGTAATGTGATACTTCCAGATTTGTTCATTTTGCTTAGTCTTACTTTGGCTATGTGGGCTCTTTTTTTGGTTCCATATGAATTTTAGGATTATTTTTTCTAGTTCTGTGAAGAATGATGGTGGTATTTTGATAGGAATTATATTGAATTTGTAGGTTGCTTTTGCAATATGGTCATTTTTGCAACATTGATTCTACCCATTCATGAGCATGGGATGTGAAACACATTATTTTGTGTCATCTATGATTTATTTCAGCAGTGTTTTGTAGTTTTCCTTGTAGAAGTCTTTCATGTCATTGGTTAGGTATATTCCTAAGTATTTTATTTGCAGCTATTGTGAAAGTGGTTGAGTTTTTTATCTGATTCTCAGCTTGGTCGCTATTGGTGTATAACAAAACTACTGATTTGGGTACATTAATTTTTTATCCGGAAACTTTTCTGAATTCATTTACCAGTTCTAAGAGCTTTTTAGATGAATCTTTAGGGTTTTCTAGGTATACAGTCATATCATCAACAAATAGCAACAAGGTGACTTCCTCATTACAGATTTGGATGCCCTTTATTTCCTTCTCTTGTCTGATTGCTTTGGCTAGGAATTCCAGTACTGTCTTGAATAGAATTAGTGAAAGTGGGCATTCTTGTCTTGTTCCAGTTCTCAGGGGGAATGCTTTCCACGTTTCCCCATTCAGTATTATGAGTTTGTCATAGATGGCTTTTATTACCTTAAGGTATGTTGCTTTTATGACAATTTTGCTGAGGGTTTTAATCATAAATGGATGCTGGGTTTTGTCAAGAGCTTTTTCTGCATCTGTTGAGATGATCATGTGATTTTTATTTTTAATTATGTTTATGGAGTATATCACATTTACTGACTTACATATGTTAAATGATCCCTGAATCCCTGGAATGAAACCCGCTTGATCATGGTGGAATTTTTTTTTTTTTTTTTTTTTGATATGCTGTTGGATTTGACCAGCGAGTATTTTCTTGAGGATTTTTACATCTATGTTCATCAGGGATATTGGTCTATAGTTTTCTTTTTTCTTGCTGTCCTTTCCTGGTTTTGGTATTAGGGTGATACTGGGTTCATAGAATGATTTAGGAAGGATTCCCCCTTTTTATATCTTTTGGAATAGTGTCAATATGATTGGTACCAATACTTCTTTGAGTATCTGGTAGAATTCAACTGTGAATCCATCTGATACTGGACTTTTTTTTGTTGGCAGGTTTTTTTTTTTTTTTTAATTACCATTTCAATCTTGCTGCTTGTTATTGTCTATTCAGAAATTCTATACCTTCCTGATTTAATCTAGGAGTGTTGTATATTTCTGGGAATTTATTCATCTCCTCTTGATTTTTCAGTTTTTGCATGTAAAGGCATTTATAGTAGCCTTGAATAATCTTGTGTACTTCTGTGGTATCAGTAGTAATATCTCCTGTTTCATTTCTAATTGATCTTATTTGGATCTTATTTCATTTCTAATTGATCTTATTTAGATCTTTTCTCTTCTTTTTTTGGTTAATCTCACTGATGGTCTATCCATTCTATTTATCTTTTCAAAGAACCAGCTTTTTGTTTCATTTACCTTTTGTATTGTTTTTTGTTGTTGTTGTTTCAAGTTCATTTAGTTTTGCTCTGGTCTTCATTATTTCTTTACTTCTGCTGTGTTTGGGTTTGGTTTGTTCTTATTTCTCTAGCTCTAGAGGTGTGACCTTAGATTGTCCATTTGTGTTCTTTTAGACTTTCTGATGTAGGCATTTAACGCTATTGTAAAAAGAAATTAAATTTTGGGACCTCAAACTCGTTTAGCTGAAGAGAAAAGTCAAGCTGGGAACTGGTTCACACAAATCTGCCTGCACTTTAGGTTTCTAAATAAGATGACTACAAGATGAAAAGCAACATGACTCCCCCATATTTTGCCCACAAGGAAATGCCTGGTGAGCTTTAAAACTTCATCATGCCAATGCAAATTGATAGCTTATCTTTACAGGTGCAGTCACCCTGGCCCAGCCAGACACAAATGTACATCTGATTTTTTCCCTACCCCATTTTGTCTGTGTTATCTTATGTAAAATGCACACTCCCCACATTTTTCCTCTGCTCCTTTTGTTTATGTGAAAACTGTGTGCTTCTCAATATACCACCCTTTCCCCTTTAAATTTGGAGCCCTCAAAATCATCTTTGGAGAAAGGCATAGACCTGTCTCCCAGGCACGTCCTTAACTTTGGCAAATAAATTTCCTAAAATGATTGAGGCTTGTCTTGTCATTTTCCTCGATTGACGCTATGAACTTTTCTCTTAGCAACACTTTTCCTGTATCCCAGATGTTTTGATAAGTTGTGTCACCATTACTGTTCAGTTTAAAGAATTTTTTTGAGACAGAGTATTGCTCTGTCACCCAGGCTGGAGTTTGTGGCACAATTTCAGCTTACCACAACCTCCGCCTTCCGGGTTCAAGTGATTCTTGTGCCTCAGTCTCCCAAGTAGATGGAACTACTACAGGCATGCACCACCACGCCTGGCTAATTTTTGTATTTTTAGTAGAAACGAGGTTTCATTATGTTGGCCAGGCTGGTCTCGAATTCCTGAGCTCAGGTTATCCGCCCAGCTCAGCCTACAAAAGTGCTGGGATTTCAGGCATGAGTCACTGCACCTGACCCAGTTCAAATAATTTTTTAATTATCATCTTGATTTCATTGCTGACCCAACAATCATTCAGGAGCAGTTTACTTAACTTCCATGTATTTACATGATTTTGAGTGTTCCTTTTGGAGTTGATTACCAATTTTATTCCACTGTGGTCTGAGAGAGTACTTGATATAATTTCCATTTTCTTAAATGTACTGAGACTAGTTTTGTGGTTTATCATATGATCTATCTTGGAGAATATTCCATGTGCTGATGAATAGAATGTATAGTCTATAGGTTATTGGGTACAATGTTTTGTAAATATCAGTTAAGTCCACCTGTTGTACTGTATAGTTTAAGTCCATTGTTTCTTTGTTGACTTTCTGTCATGATGACCAGTCTGGTGCTGTCAGTGGAGTGGTATTAAAGTCCTCCACTATTATTGTGCTGCCATCTATGTCATTTCTTAGATCTAGCAGTAATTGTTTTATACATTTGGGAACTCCAGTGTTAAATGCCTGTATATTTAGAATTGTGATATTTTTCTGTTGGACAAGTCTTTTTATCATTATATAATGTCTCTCTTTGTCTTTTTTAAACAGATGTAGCTTTAAAGTTTGTTTTGTCTGACAAGAATAGCTACTCCTGCTTGCTTTCGGTGTCCATTTGCATAGAATATCTTTTCCCACTCCTTTACTTTAAGTTTATGTGAATGCTTATGTGTTAAGTTAGTCTCCTGAAGACAGCAAAAATTTGCTTGGTGAATTCTTATCCATCCAGCCATTCTGTATCTTTTAAGTGGAGCATATAGGCGATTTACATGCAATGTTTGTATTAAGATGTGAGGTACTATTCTATTCATCACGCTATTTGTTGCCTGAATACCTTGGAATTTTTTCAATGTGCTGTGTCTCATAGGTCTTGTAAGATTTATGGTTTAAGGATGTTCTATTTTGGTGTGTTTTGAGGATTTGTTTCAAGATTTAGAGCTCCTTAGCAGTTCTTGTAGTGCTTGCTTGGTAGTGGTGAATTCTCTCAGCACTTGTTTGTCTGGAAAATATTGTATCTTTCTTTCATTTATGAAGCTTAGAGTCACTGGATACAAAATCCTTGGCTGATAATTGTTTTGTTTAAGGAGGCTAAATGTAAGACTCCAATCCCTTCTAACTTATAGGGTTTCTGCTAAGAAATCTGCTGTTAATCTGATAGGTTTTCCTTTACAGGTTTACCTGATGCTTTTGCCTCATAGCTCTTAAGATTCTTTCCTTCATCTTGACTTCAGATAATCTGATGAATACGTGCCTAGGTGATGATGTTTGTGTGATGAATTTCCCAGGTATAATTTGAGCTTCTTGTATTTGGATGTCTGGATCTTTAGCAAGGCTGGGGAAGTTTTCCTCAATTATTCCCTTAAATATGTTTCCAAAGTTTTAGATTTCTCTTCTTCCTCTGGAACAGCAATTATTCTTAGGTTTGGACATTTAACATAGTCCCAAATTTCTTGATGGCTTTGCTCACTTTTTAAAATTCTTTTTTTTTTTTTTTTTTTTTTATCTTTGATGGATTAGGTTAATTTGAAAGCCTTGTCTTAAAGCCCTAAACTTCTTTCTTCTGCTTGTTCAGTTCTATTGCCGAGACTTTCTAGTGCATTATGCATTTCTCTAAGTGTGTCCTTGATTTCCAGAAGTTGTGATTGTTTTCTATTTATGCTCTCCATTTCACTGAAGAATTTTTTCTTTCTTATCCTTTATCATGTTTTGGATTTCTTTAAGTTAGACTTTACCTTTTTCTAGTTCCTCCTTGACTAGCTTAATAATTGACCTTCTGAATTCTTTTTCTGTCAATTGAGAGATTTCATCTTGATTTGGATCCATTGCTGGTGAACTGGTATGATCTTTTGGGGTGTTAAAGAACCTGGTTTTGTCATATTACCAGAATTGTCTTTTTGGTTCCTTCTTATTTGCTTAGACTATGTCAGAGGGAAGATCTGTGTTCAAGGGCCGTTGTTCAGATTCTTTTGTCGCATGGGGTGCTCCCTTGATGTGGTGTTCTCCCTCTTCCCCTAGGAATGTGGCTTCCTGAGAGCAAAACTTTAGTAATTGTTTTTGCTCTTCTGGGTCTCGCCACCCAGCAGAGCTACCAGTGGAGCTACCAGCTCCAGGCTGGTACTGGAGAGTGTCTTCAAAGAGTCCTGTGATGTGATCTGTCTTCAGGTCTTGCAGCCATGGATACCTGCACCTGCTCCGGTGGAGACAGCAGAAGCGAAGTGGACTCTTTAAAGGTCCTTGGTTGTATTTTTGCATAGTGCACTGGTTTCATGTTGGTTTGCCTCCAGCCAGGAGTTGGCGTTTTCAAGAGTATATCAACTGCAATCCTAGAGGGAGGATGCAGACTTGCACTAGGATTCTCAGTTGGTGGACAGAGCCATAGAGTTCCCAAGAGATTATGACCTTTGTCTTCAGCTACCAGGGCAAGTAGTGAAAGACCATCAGGTGGGGGCAAGGATAGGTGTGTCTGAGCTCTGCTTCTCATTGGGTGGGGCTTGCTGCTGCTGCTGTGGGGGATGGGGTGTGGTTACTAGTTCAATGGAGTTATGTTCCCAAGGGATTATGGCTGCTCTGCTGAATCATACAGGTCATGGGGAAGTGGGGGAAAGCCAGCAGTCACTGCCCTAGCTAGGCTCCTGTGCAGCGAACATTCCTAAAGGCTGGTCTCACTCCCACTGTGACCTGCCAACAGCATCAAGTCTATTTCCAGGCAACCTGTGACCAGGGCTGAGAACTTGCTCCAGACCATGAGCCTCCCTGTTGAGAAAGCAAGCCAATTCAGTTTTTTGGCAACTGGGGGAGCCTGTAGTGGGGATCCATTTCATTCAAAAGGTCTGTAGATTCTCTCAGAATTCCTGGTATGTTCCTGTGGTAGTTCTTGTAGCCAAAGTTTACGATGTAAGACTCCACACAAGCTCTGTCCGTCCAAGTGGGAGTTGCGAGCTAGTCCTGCCTCCTATTCTCCATCTTTATCTGGAGTCCTACTTTATGCATTTTTGATCAGATACAAATGTTACTCATGGGGTAATTAGATTGATGGTATTCCCATAGATTATGGTAAAATTACTTAAGAATTGTTGGTAAGTACTGCATATTGCCACACGGCCGTTGGAAATCTAAAGAGGACAAAATAAAATATATGCGTATCTATGAATATTCTCTGTCAAAAGATAAAACAAACAAACAAAATAAAATAAGTAAGAATAATTAACAACTTTGAAATTTTTACTTTGCAGAAGGGAGAAATAGTCTGCCCACCATGTGAAGAGATTCACGAATATAATGACAATATTAAAATGAATAATTCTTAGCATTTTATATCTTCCTTGAATAAGAACACAAAGAAGAGCAATCTATGCAATTAAAATATAATTAAACCCTTGCCAACTATTATAAAAAATAGGTTAAAGAACACTTGGAATACTTAAGCATATGCAAATTTGAAAAGCAGGATACTCATAGGAAGAAAATCAATAAATTGAGGTAATCATTTATAATTGTTTTTGAAAGATTGTGCAGGATTTAAGAAATAGTATAAACTTTACATATATATTTATTTATTTTAGCCATTTTAGGTAGTAGGAAGTGATAACTCATTGTGATTTTGACTTTTTATTTTTAAATTTTTTTGAGACGGTCTTGCTCTGTCACCCAGGCTAGATTCCAGTGTTCAAGCAATTCTCCTGCTTCAGCTTCCTGAGTAGGTGGGATTACAAGCATGTGCCACCACACCCTGCTAATTTTTGTATTTTTAGTAGAGATGGGGTTTTGCCATGTTGGCCAGTCTGGTCTTGAACTCCAGACCTCAAGTAATCCACTTGCCTCAGCCTCCCAAAATGCTGGGATTACAGGCCTGAGCCACCATGCCTGGTCACAAATAGTATAAGCTTTAAATAAAGGGTATCACTGATCCCATAAAAGGTACAAACTGCAATAAAATTTTCCTGTTTTTCTGGTAGCAAATGGTCATTAAATACAATTTATGAAACTTATGAAAGAAAATATTTACAAATACAGTGAAAAATGTTTTAAATATTGTATAGGATTATTTAAAGTATACAGTCCTGTGTCACTGATGGGGATACATTCTGAGAAATGCATATTTCTGAGAAATGCAGCATTAACCACTTTTGGCTTTTTTAGACTTTAAAACATCAGTTAAAAATGTATTAGGCAATTTTGTTTTGTAAACATCATAGAATGTACTTACACAACTCTAGATGATCTAGCCTACTCTACTCCTAGGCTATATGATATAGCCTATTGCTCCTAGGTTACAAATCTATACAGCATGCTACTGTTCTGAACGCTGTAGGCAATTGTAACACAATGGTATTTGTGTATCTAAACATATGTAAACATGGAAAAGGTACAGTGAAAATATGGGATGATAACTTAATGTGACCACCACTAAATATTCAGTGCATTGACTAAAATGTCATTATACGTGTATACACGACAGCATATCCATTTTATGAGTTAATCATGTCACATTTGATTTTTAACTTTAGTCATATCCAATTAAGAGGACAAAATTTGGCATATGATTCAGCTGATAATTGATTGAATACAATTATAATGACATCAAAATGATGTCCATAAATTAATGTCTATTTGATCACCTCTATAATTTTCTCATTTATTAAATTTTAACTAAATGATTTAAGATGTCTTAATTTCTTATGTTTATTTAATAATTATGTTTATCACCAAAATATTGTTAATGAAAAATAAAAACAAATATCTTGTTCAATTTTACCTATATGGCACTTTTACCTGAGACAATAACTAATAGTATGTTAAATTTCACCAGCGTCTGTTTAAGCAGAGTAAAATTCACTAATCCAAAGATCTGAACAAATACTGACCATAAGAATAAAATCTTTGAATTTCTTTTTCTTTTCTTTCTTTTTTTTTCTTTGAGATGGAGTCTCGCTCTGTCACCCAGGCTGGAGTGCAGTGGCACAATCTCTGCTCACTGTAACCTCTGCCTCTCGGGTTCAAGCAATTCCTCAGTTCCCGCCTCAGCCTCCCGAGTAGCTGTGATTACAGGTGCCCACCACTATGCCTGGCTAATTTTTGTATTTTTTAGTGGAGTCGGGATTTTGCCACATTGCCCAGGCTTGTCTTGAACTCATGACCTTAAGTGATCTGCCCACTTCAGCCTCCCAAAGGGCTGGGATTACAAGCGTGAGCCACCGCTCCCAGCCTAATGTCTTAAACCTTACCTTTCCAGCATTTGGGATCTTTCTTGGGTTTTAGGTGGATGCCTTTCTCCCTTCCTGCTATCCTTTCTCTTTCTTTCCTTCTTTTTTTCTGTTTGTAATATTTATGTACTTTTAAATCTTTTAACTAAATTAAAGCAAAATAGTCACTGAACTCTTTAGATGGTGGCAAAGAACATATGCTGTGAGACTGAAACCCTCTTATCCTTAATTTTTCTAAAAATTTTTATTCATTTTAAAGTAAATAAATGGATTCTACTTTCTACTTTGTGTATTTCTAGAAGGCACCATTCATTTTCCATTAATGTATTTTCTTTCTTGATTAAAAAAAAGACTAGGACTTCTGCTCCAACATGATTTCTAAAAGAGACTTAAGAAAATATAACACATGATTTTAGAGAAAACTAGAAAATATGTTCATAGTTTATTGCTGTAAGAACAGAAATACATCGCAAACTAAATATTTTTACTATGATATGGGCTTACATAACTATATAAACTATAACTATGTGTACTATTTATAGAAAATACATAGTATATGTGGTATATAGAGCATATGTTATATATATGGTTATAAGACAATTCAAATATAATATCTGACAAAAGCATGAATAAATTTTTTTAAAAATCCATTTACAAGTACAAAAAATAATACAAGGAAAAAGAAAAACACATTGAAGATTTAAGACCTAAATTTTTACCTTGATTTTCTCTATATAGTGATCATCTTCTTTTACTTTAAATTTGTTACTTTTTCTTTTTCAAATTTTCTAAGGTTTCTAAACAATGAAATATTCATATTTTTAAAAAGATTAAAATAAATATTTATTAATTTTGCAAGAAAAAAATCCAACCTTTTAAAAGAAAGAGTATATAATATTTATAATTTAATACCTCAGATCTCAATTTAAAAAAGACCTGCATCATCCTTCTTCTTGACTCTAAATACTTATTAACATTTCAAAAGTTTGCCTTTACTTTTGAGAAGTTGGATCAAACTATCATTAATATAGAACTTTTCTTGAAACCAATCAAAAGTACTTCTATTGTTTCTTATAATATTGTCATAACTAAAATTTTTCCAATTTTAATAGCATGTAATGTACATACAATAAAATTTATTTTTTTAGTATGTGGTACTGTAATCTTGGTAGTCAGTCCCTTTCCTCATTCTGTCCCTGTTAATCACTGACCTATTTTATTTTCCTATAGTTTTGGCTTTTATAGAACGTCATGTAAATGTAATTATAAAATATGTAACATTTTGAGTCTGCCTTCTTTTATTAAACATAATTTTTTGAGGTCAATCTATGTCATTGTCTATATCAGTACTTCATTACTTTCTATTTAAGTTTAGTGTTTCAGTGTATGGTTTCCAGTTTATTTATTCATTCCCAAAATGAGGGACATCTGGGTTGTTTTCGGTCTTTTGTGATTATGAGGAAGGCCACTATAAATATCTGTGTGCAGGTTTGTGTGCGAACATAGGCTTTCATTTCACTGAAGTAGATATCCAAGATTGAGAGTGATGTGGCTTTGGGTAAATAAAATCCAAACTGTTTTCTAAAGTTATGCAATTTTCAAAAAGTTTTCACTAACGCTTCTTGAGAGCTGCAATTGCTCTACATTCTCACCAGCTCTCAGTAGTATTATTTTTTCTCATTTTATTATCTTTTAATATAAAATTTTCAGAGATGGGGTCTCACTATGTTGCCCAGGCTCGTTTTGAGCTATTGGGCTCAAGTGATCCTCCTACCTCAATCTCCCAAAGTGCTAAGATTACAGACATGCATCACCACACTCAGCCTCATTCTTAGGATAAACAATTCTAATAGTGGTATTTTACTGATTTTTAAGTTGCGTTTTCCTAAAGACTAATGATATTGATCACGTATTTGAAATTTAAAACCTGAATAAAAATATTTTGAACATGTTGTTGATTTTCATTTTAGATATTTATTACTTTTCTGCATTTTTTTTCCTTCTATTTCTGCTCATTCAGCAAGGTAAATGTTGTACTTTGTTTCCTCAGAGAAAGCGTTTGATCGGGTTGAAAGCAGAAGGCACTTTAGAAACTTACCGGCTTGTTTGCCCCAAACCGAAGCCTTTTGAGATGATGATATGGTTTGTCTGTGTCCCCACTCAAATCTCATCTTGAATTGTAATTCCCATAATCCTCATGTGCTGTGGGAGGGACCAGGTGGAGATAATTGAATCACAGGGCAGTTTCCCCCATACTGTTCTCATGATAGTGAGTGAGTTCTCACAAGATCTGATGGTTTTATAAGGGCCTTCCCCCTTCACTCGGTTTCCATTCTGTCTCCTGCTGCCCTGTGAAGAGATGCCTTCTGCCCTGATTGTAAGTTTCCTGAGGCCTCTCCAGCCATATGGAACTGTGAGTCAATCAAACCTCTTTTCTTTATGAATTACCCAGTCTTGGGTATTTCTTCATAACAGCATGAGAATGGACTAAAACAGATGTATAGAGTTTGACAAAGAAAAGCATTTCTTCTACATGAGTGTATTCCCCCAGGATAGGTAGAAGAAAGTTTTCTGGTGTCCTGAATAGTGAAAACTTGATTACTTTTCCGAAAAACATCCAAAGATGCTTGGCTGAGAGAGAGCTTCTTCCATTATGTATTTAGAAAGGTGGGTCTAAAAGTGCTAGTGTTCTTAACCTTGTAAAAGATTCCAGTTTCCCTGGTGTGGCAAGGCAGCTTTGGAGCTTCTAGACCTCAAGGCACCAATTTTAATGTGAAGCAGTATTTCTTAGCTGTGACCTGATGACATGTGTGTGCCTGGATAAATAAGAAAAACCAGGTCCCTTCTCAAAGGCTTGATACTCTTTGAGATTCCAGAACCTTGACAAGACACAGTATGTCTAAGGAGCGACTGTGCTTCACATAAGAATCTGGTTGATTTTCCATTAATACGGAGGTAAAAAGCTAAGCTGGTTTATAAAAAATAAAGCAATCTCATATTTTCCTCCCATGAATTTCTCTATTGCAATTCATAAAGCCAAAAACTGTACCAGTAACTACATTATTTTTATTTTAGCCAATGGTCTCACTTTTTTCTTCCTCAAAGAGAAATTTGATGATGATAATTACATTTTGTCTTCTTTGGAAAAGTGGCAAATGCAGCCACAACAATATGACCCAGTCATGCATGGATTTTTAAAAAATTGTACTTAGCATTTGGTTTATTTAGCATCGTCTTAAGTAAATCTCTGTGTGTCAGATTTGAAATTGTCAGAAATGTTCACAAGAGAAAATGAAGGCCAGAGTTTTAAAGTAGTAACTTCTGTTGTTTATTATACATTTCAAAACCAGTTATTAATTATCAAATATGAATGTTTTAGATGATAAGTATTGTCTGTTGAAGAATGCACTTTTTGAAAATCATATAACTGTTATGACAGCGTAAATGTTTATTTCGCTCTGATGAAATCAGAAATCATGCTTTCTTCTTTAAATAAAGATGTCTAAAATATTCTATTTATGCCAAGCAATTATCTTAAGTATTCAATACATATTTGAATAATATTTTTATTGAAATATGCACAAAAGTTTGAAGAACACTTTGCATCATAACCTTTCATATTACCTTACTTTTTTATAAGCTAAATGAAAACTTTTGAAAATAAAGAATAATATATTTGATAAGTATAGAAAATATTCCTATATATACATTGGATTTTACTAATAATTTATTATTCAACCCATTCTAATTTTTACATCAATGTAATCTTTGATATTATGATAGATACATGTATAATATTTTCACACATGATATTGTTTTTCTTGAATGTTAACATAGATCATTAAACTTTTTACTCTAAATGGCAAGTTGAGTGATCAAAGTTGATCTGTATTTGACATAAATTTTACTTGGGCACAATAAACACTAAAATGAAAAATTGTATATGAATTTGAATAGTTTTCCATTTCAACAGTAAATGCTTTATTGGAGTTTTCAACTGCTAGTTCATAGGCAGTTATCAGACTGGCCACATAAGAACAATGTGAAGAACTTGTTAAAGATGTTTGATTTCTATATGTAGTGGTTGTGATTCAATAGGTCTGGTGTTAAATCTAGGAATCCATATTTTAATAACTCTTCAGAGTTTTCAAACTTCAAATGGTGTTGCTAAATGGCCTGTTTACTTTTTACCCTGTACTTGTAAGGAACGCTTTAAACCAATCAGTTTTCCAAAGTTGGTAGTAAATGGTATCTACTTTGGAGAAAAACCTGAACAAAATAAACTATACTTTTTGACAGGAAAAATAGGATCAACTTCTTCCTTTTTACTTTTTATAAAGATCAAGCTTCCGTATAGGTACTCGCTGGAAATTAGTTTCCTGAAAAGTTCTCCTCATTGCTTCTAAGATTTTGTTGCGTGTGTCCTACTGAACAAGTCATTCGGTGTTCTTTTCAGGTTCTCCTTTCCTAACCATGTCACAGTGATTGCTTCAGAAGGATCACTGACTGACACTGATGTCTTACAGTGGCCCTATGGAGAAGTCTCTTTCTTTATGGTTTTATATTAGTGCTTGTGGTTCACACAGCTCTCTAGAAGACCCCACACTGCTGTACTAGACTCTGGCTGCCCCTAAACCCCACCACTTCTGTGTGCCTAAAGCTGCCTTCTCTTCACTGTGAATCAGTGGAAGCTTGGAGAAGTTGCTCACCCACCCCTGCATCTCTCTAGATGGCCACGAGCAAGAATCCTACTCACATCAGAATTGCTGCAGGTCTCTCTCAGAGATCACTCCAAAGCATACCAGAGTGATCTTCTGAAGAACATTAATCTTTAAGATATGAATTCCTTTTGACAAAGCCCTGGAATTTGACTTTGTATATATCCCCAGTCTTAGTTAATCAGTCATGGTGATTATCCAATAATCCAGTAATAAGCTGAAAAATACACTAAATAGTGTAACATTATTTTAGTGTGAATGATTTTAATATAGGAAAATGAATAAAGACTCTCAAGGAGAGAGATTTCAAATATATACAAATGTATATATTAAAATGTATATATTAAAAACCAGAAAGAAATTATTAAAATAGTGTGAATGAATGCATTAGCTGAGAAATTCACTGTCCTGACAGCAATGCTATCACAAATGATAAAGACAAATCCCTCTTAAAGACAATGGAAGAAACCTGGTTTGTAATTTAAAACACATGGATGTCAGAAGACAAACAGGACTGTCTAAAATACTCACGAATATAATTTTCTTTATGAACTTGCTTCTGCTGGAGAATGTGGGTGGGACAGTTGTCATAGATGCCAGATGTCAGCCTTTTGCTGTTGGCCCCATTTGCATTGACACCTACTATTACATGGTACAGGAGCAGCTATCATTTGTAATGCATAATACTTCTTGTCTGCATAGCCTGTCTTGAAGTCGCAGGAAGCTCTGTGTTGTTCCCCATAAGTCAAGTTTTATTCCTTCCATACAGTGTATGTATTCACTCTTAACAGAAGTTCCCTCCAAAGAATACATTTAAATGGCTGTGGCCAGTCAGTGAATACTTAGTTTCAGAGTATTACACTTGTTTGGTTGACTCCTTTTGTCTTTCTCATTATGTTTTGACTTTTGTTAGAAAAGCTACAGATAATGAGATCCACAGAAGTTGTACCACCTGTCATCTTTAGGCTAAGCCTTACTGACAGAAGAGCTGAATATTAAAACTTTGAGAAAAGTATGTTAGTGGGAAGAAACTTGGAAGATTTTTGTGGTGATGATAAATGATATACGGTGCCTTCCTATACCCAAATGATTTACTCTTTGAGCCAGAGTTCCATTTCAGCATATCTATTGGAAAGATGATAGTGTAAATATGGGGTCAGTCTCAATTGTGTGAAGAACTGGAAAGAAAATAACAGATGGATAGTTATTTTAAGTGAATTGGAACTAAAAATAATACAAAATCCTTCTAAAGGCTAGAAATAAACCGTTAAATGCTGCTCTTATTTTCATGTTAGCAAGTAGCCCCAATTTACCTTCTACTTGGTGCTTTTATAATATTTAAACAGTACAATAATTATTCTCCTTAATCTTTTAGAGAACAATTGAGCAATTATTTAATTTACCGCAGCTTTGTAAACATTTTTAAAAAGATACAAACAAATCACAGAATGAGTAAAGAGCTCACAATAATATGTTTCAGGAAAGTAAAAACATGATATCTTGGAGGGAAAAATTCAAGGACAAAAATCACTGATGTTCTTATATTATTTCACATATGCATGTTGCAGAAGTCATAAAGACTCTTTTAATAATATTCTTAGATTATTTATTTGCCTCCAGTCATCTTCAATTGTCAACCTTTTCCTCAAACAGTAGTGCATTGAAAACTTTTATTTTTAAAGAAAATTTGAAAGTGTTAACTGATTAAACTAATTTTCTGTTTGAGGATAATCCATGAAGCTAAAATAATGCTACTTTGACTGATGGCAAAAGAACAATAAGACAATTGAATATTTTGTCTTTTTTCTAGATCAAACATCAAACTGCCAAAGACAGAAAATTATTTATTGAGGTATGTTATTTTACAAACTATTAAAAGGTACCTTTGATAGTATTTATTTCTTTAAACTACTTTTGTATGTTCAAACAAATGTGTGCTTAAGAATCTTAATGTTCCAAATTCACTTCTGTTTTAAAAAAGCTTATGATTAAAAGGTAATAGGGCACAGTTATCAGAATCATGGGCTTTGGGTTAGACCTGTGATCTAATTTTGTCATACCACTCACTAACATGAGTTTCAGAGTAACTCATGTAATCTTTCCAAATCTATTTTTCTTATCTATAAAACGGCCGTGTGGTGAGATTTGCATTGGATATCATATTTAAAGCACATAACTTGGCCGGGCACGGTGGCTCAAGCCTGTAATCCTAGCACTTTGGGAGGCCGAGACGGGCGGATCACGAGGTTAGGAGATCGAGACCATCCTGGCTAACACGGTGAAACCCCGTCTCTACTAAAAAAATACAAAAAACTAGCCAGGCGAGGTGGCAGGCGCCTGTAGTCCCAGCTACTGGGGAGGCTGAGGCAGGAGAATAGCGTGAACCCGGAAGGCGGAGCTTGCAGTGAGCTGAGATCTGGCCACTGCACTCCAGCCTGGGCGATAGAGCGAGACTCCGTCTCAAAAAAAAAAAAAAAAAGCACATAACTTTACAAATATTTGCAAATGTCATTAAACATATACATAAAATACTAATATGTGTAAATAGTGAGCATTAGTTAGATATTAGAATAGTGTTTACTATTTTTATTCAATAATTTTATGTTTCATGATGAAAGAAACATATCATCTGTCTGGACAAAAAATACTTTGATGGTCGAAACGACATTTGAAATAGTTCTTTGAAAGTGTCTGAGCCTGGGCTGCTACAGAAAATACTATGGACTAGGTCACTTAAACAATAAATATTTATTTTTCACAGTCCAGGATCTGGGAAGTCTGAAATCAGGTTGCCAGCATGATTAGGTTCTTGGCAAAAACTCTTTTTCTGGTTTATCAATCAAACTGGGTCATTTTTGACTGTGAAAGAGTGAGCTGTTAAAATTTATATCAGAATTGTTTAGGACAAACAATATGGTCTCATCGGTTAGAATGCACTGTTTTGATACAAACTGCTAACTATATGGTTGTCTAAAATAGATATCTTTATCTTGGATAACTCTTCCGAGATAAAGACATTTTTGTTCCACAGTTTAGGACATTTGTCCTAGGAGTCTGACAGGTATGTATAGATTTGTAAAACCAAACCTAAAACTGTTCATTTACTTCACTTCTACTCCCACAGTAGGATAAATTAGCTCTTCTTCTTTTATTTTCGATTTCAGGAATGACCCCACTATTTATGCAATTTTAAGCAGACAAGGAGAATCTCCAGGGACTATAGGAATTAATCAACTTGAGCAATCAGCCTATTTTACAGCCTCCTGCCTTGTAGACTACTTTTTCCAAAACTCTGTGTGGCATGTGGTCACCTAGTTGGTTGGAACCAGCTCCTGACAGACCCCAGCAACTGACAGATGAACCTGAGTGAACTTTCCTCATTATCATGCTAAAGTCTCCATCCCGAGAGGAACTATAGCATCATTACCAGAACATGCGACCTTTGTGCTGGCATAAAGACTCACTGCCTCTAAGCAACTGGGACCCGTCCGGTCCATGTGATGATGCTCACTCTCCTCTCTCCATAGCTCCATAAACTCTCTCAGGGAGACACTACTTTGGGGAATGCTTCCTTACTTGTGCTAAGTAATAAAATTCCTATTGATTAAAATCTGCATTCTTGTGGATTTGTTTGTTACTGGACAAGTGAGTGAATTCATTTTTTTTTCAGGTTACTCAGTCATCAAAATAAACTTTGTGGATATGATTGTATATTACTTCTTCTTTCATTCTCATATCTCCATTTATATTTATGTTCTGTTAATTCTACACTCCTAAAGAATTAAACTTTCTCTTCCAAAAGATCTATTATGGCCTTTTACAATGTCCTTATAATGTTCTATGAGGACTATTGAAGTAGCTGCGTAATTAATATCTCCATCTTGGGTTTGTAACCTTTTTGTTCATTTTCCAGCCTTCTATCAAAGTAAGTCTTTCTCAAATACAAATCTGGTCATATTTGTCCCATGCTTATATCTCTTTGATTACTTCCTATTGTCTACTAAAAAATACTCAAATGTTTGGCTTGAGAAACACGATCTTCTTGATGATTTTGCTGGCCTTTTCATCTTCATTTTCTACTTGTGACCGCTTGAATCTACCAAACCAGTTGTAATAAAGCATGCTTTTCTTCATCATTTGCTACCGTTTAATGGAATGTTTTATCCTTAGCCCTCGATTTCCCTTATATCTTCTCTTTGTAGATCAAGTTCAAGCAATATGTTCTCTGTGAAGTTTTTCCTGACTGGTCCTAATGCAACCACCTCTCAAAGTATGTTAATAGCACAACTTCCCTTTACATAACTCCATGCTATACAGACATCTGTTACATAACCTACAGTATATTTTCATGTTTTTTTCCTCTTACTATCCTGTAAGATCTCTAAGACTATCACTCATTTTTGTAATATCAAAAATGCAAGTTATATCTGGTATATAATGAGTGACTAAAACATTTGTTGAACGATTTTACATGTGTGTCTAAAATGCAATGTTGGTTCCTGGAGATTTCAAATACTTGATTGAACATTTTCTAGTTTATAGGCATAATTTAGTAAGTATAAGACTATATAATTCAATGTATTAGTAAACTATCATCTTTGTGAGCAATCATATTTTGTTCATCAAATACTTATTAAACGTCTACTATTGTATTTTGCAGGTACCACATTATATTTGCAAAAGTTGTATTTAAAAATTGCATAGTCTTCACTCTTAGAAAGTATTGGATATGACTAACTTAATGATTCTATTTTCATGCCATATGTGATAAAATGAAGCATAGGGTGTTACATGTGTATATAAGTAGAACATCCAAATTAAACTGGATGCATCTTGAGTTAAGTGTTGAAGGAGTTAGATAGATGAAGAAGGGGAGATAAAACTACAATACCTTATGAATGTGTTTGGGGAAACTATATTCCATACCTTTTAAGCCTATATGCCAAATATATTGATATACCTATATGCATTTTAAGTGAAAACAAGTGGCAATTTCATTTTACAACATTTTTAACTCATGATCTCATGAGACTTAGTATCATGTAAGCCAATGAAGCCCAATGTATAATCCACATAAAAATGATGTCCATTCTGCTTAAGGAACTACTAGCCAGAAATAAATCACTTTTCAGTATAGTCTGCTTTGGGTAGTTAACAGGTGAAAGTATGGATTCTCCCCCGGATTGATTAACTGATTAGTATTTTCAGGAAGAAGAAGCAATAAAAGTAGTACATAAAAGATAAATATACCTGTCAGAAAAACAAGAAGAAACCATATTAAGGTATTATCATTAGCCTCTCCCTAATCAGAAAATGATAGGACATGCAAAACATCTGTCTCCCTTTATTGGGTATTGTCTTTTCCACGTACTGAGAGTAATCTGAGCTACTCAGAGATGAAATAGGGTTTTATGTCTGGGATAGGATGCTTCTTATAAAAACTGGTCCAAAATCTAATCTGTGATTGTATTCCCAGAATTTTATAGCTGGTTAAGATTTTAACAGTCCTGTCATTTCTCAGCGTAATTTCCCAAACATGCCTAGTCATAAAAATGTATCTGGGTTACTCATTAAAGTTACCATTACAAGATGTCTTCTCCGGAGTTTAAGTAATGAGATTTGGGGTGGTGCCCAGAAGTTTTTATTTTAAAAACAACCCAGGTAAGTGTTTCCCAAATTTTAGTAGTGATGAAGTTATCTTAGATTCTTGTTAGTTATGCAAACACTAATGAGACTCATTAGATCGGAACCTGCAGGGAAGTGCCTGTAAAGCTGTGTATTTAACAAGCTTCCTAGATGTATCTAATCATCAGGGAAGCTTGGGCAACACTGATTAGTTTAATCACCTTATTTTATAAGCTGAGTAAATTGACAAGTTTAGGGTAACACAATGAGGAAACTGGAAAAAATGACATTTTTTTTTGTGAGGTAGATATTTTGATTTTCATAATTTTTTGTGGGAAAGAAAGAAAAAATTCAGGTGTTCAAGGCTTGCCAGAATAAAGAAACTAGAACATAGTAGACTAAGAAATTGTACCCATCTTTTCTGATCTTGTATGACTTATTTTTTCATAATATATCTTCCCATGACTTAACAGGCATATGTTACAAAAATTTTGTTACTATTAATGCAATGTTAAAGTAGTATTGAATTACTATTAATGCAACATTAATGCAATATTGAATTATAATCATTATAATACTCCCACTACCAACCAATGATGCAATTCTTAAGTGGGAGATAAAGGACGTAGATTCAGAACTAGTAGACTGGAAATTGTGCATAGGAATCCTATTAGCATGTGTTGGAAAGGTAGAAGGAAAATAGATTCTCTCATGTTTTGACCTCTGCCTATAAAGTGCATTTCTTTCTATGTTTGCACCAATTTCCCTCCTTCATTCCACACTTACTAGTTCATTTTCTAGTTAGGAGATGTGTCCAATGTCGTTGGTCAGAGTTGGAGACAATTCTTTGAGCCATTTTCATGATTGTATTTCTCTAAGGAATGAGCTGCAAATGTGGGGCTTGATATCTCTTCCAGCTCTCTTGACCTGTTGCTAATTGGTAAATTAGACCTGATATTCTGCCCCAGAAACACAGGCTTTGCAGTTTAAAAGGAAAGAGCAGGATAACTCTCTAACTAGTGTGATCCACACCACAGCTACTCACCTGGGTCATATGTGCATCCTATGCAAGGGTATGCAGACAAAGCCATATATGTGATGTATACTATTATTTTCTATAAGTGTATTACAGGAAAAATTTGTGTTTGAATATATCCAGTGATAGAAGAGTATTGCTTCAAGAGATTGCAGTTCATTTTTTAGAGAGCTTTGATCATTAAAAAAAAAAAAGTCTTTCTGTAAGATACTAATATTTGCCTTGGCTTCCAAATTTGGTACTAGTTTTATTCTCTGGAACTTCTATCAGTTATATCCCTCCAGTTATTAAAGTTATTGAAGCTATTAAGTTATAGCTCTCCTCATATCTTACTCCAATCCTCATAACACCCTTCAATGGATTACTTATCTCAAGTTTTAATTCCAGACAAGTATACACAGAGAGATTAAGTTTTTTTATTTTATTACAGTTTTTAAATGCTAGATTTAATTCTAAAACCCAGGCTAGTCTAAAGTAAAGTTCTATTCATTTAAATGACAATTTCATATGGCTAAACTTATTTTTTCTACAGATTTTTCTCTTGGGATTAAACAAATGTTTCTTTAAAGACTAAATTAAATATATACACATTAAAATGTTAAATATTCTGACATGGCTATCAAAGACATATGGTTGTTGTCTCTCTCTACATATATATAAATTTATAATATATACCTATATAATAATATATAAAGCATACACACACTTGTCTACATACTATCTACTACAGTATATAGTATATACTTTACACTAAACTATATATACCATATACACACATGAAGTATTTAGACATTGATATATACACACACACATACATATATAGAAGCAGTGTAAATTGGGGAAAATGGGAAAAAGTAGGATGGTCACCATATGGCTTGGTTATTCAAGTAAGAATATTAACAGTTAAACATGTATACCTATGTTTATGGTTTTATAGAAGTATTAAATATCAAACAAAAGGCCATATCTATTAGTGAAGATGAGACATCTTGTGGTAGTTTTTCCTTGATACTTTCAAACTTCATAAAGACAAGCATATCCGCTCAGAACTCATCAAAAGTGATATCGTTAGCCAAATAGAATGTCTAGCAGATGAAAGAAGTCAGAGAAGAAACAAATAAATGGAAAAATATTCCATGCTCATGGACTGGAATAATCAATAACGTTAAAATGCCCATAATGCCCAAAGCAATGAACAGATTCAGTGCTATCCCTATCAAAATACCGATGTCATTTTTCACAGAATTAGAAATGTCTATTCTAAAATTTATTTGGAACAAAAAAAGAGCCTGAATAGACAGAACAATCGTAAACAAACAAAAAACACAAAGCTGGAGGTATCACATTTCCTGATTTCAAATTATACTATAATGCTATACTACCCAAAACAGCCTGGTATTGAAGCAACAACAGATACGTACCAGTGGAACAGAATAGAGAACCCAAAAACAAAGCTGCACATGTACAATCATCTGATCTTCGACAAAAAATAAGCAATGAGGAAAGGACTTCCTATTCAATAAATGGTGCTGGGATAACTGGCTAACCATATGCAAAAGAATGAAACTGAACCCCTACCTCTCACCATATATGAAAACTAACTCAAGATGGGTTAAAGATTTAAAGGTAAGACCTCATACTAATAAGAAAAGTCCTAGAAGAAAACCTAGAAAATACCCTTCTCCACCTAGGCTTTGGCAAAGTATTTATGGCTAAGTCCCCAAAAGAAATTGCAACAAAACCAAAAATTGGCAAGCAGGACCTAATGAAACTAAAGAGATTAAAAAAAACAAAACAAAAACAAAAAAAAAAAAAAAAAAAAAAAAAAACCAAACCAACACAATAAACAGAGAGCCTAAGGAATGGGAATAAATATTCACAAACTGCAACTAACAGATCTGATATCCAGAATCTACAAGGACCTTAAAGAAATCGACAAAAAAAAAAATCCAATTAAAAGTTGGGCAAAGGATATGAATAGACATTTCTCAAAACATACAAGTAGCCAACAAACATATGAAAAAATTTTCAGTATCACTAATCATCAGAGAAATGCACATCAAAATCACAAGGAGATACTATCTCACACTAATCAGAATGGCTATTAGAAAAAGTAAAAAAATAACAGATGCTGGTGAGGCTGAGGACAAAAGAAAACACTTATACACTGTTGGTGAGAATGCAAACTAGTTCAACCACTGTGGAAAGTTTGGAGATTTCTCAAAGAACTTAAAATGGAACTATCATCTGACCCAGCAACTCCACTACTGGGTATATACCCAAAGGAAGGTAATTCATTCTATCAAAAAAGACACAGACACTTGTATGCTCATTGCAGCACTATTCACAATAACAAAGGCATGAAATCAACCTAGGTGCCCGTCAACACTGGGTTTGATTTAAAAAATGTGCTTCATATACACCATAGAATACTATGCAGCCATTAAAAAAAACAAAATTGTGTCCTTTGCAGCAACATAGATGGAGCTGGAGGCTCCTAAGCCTCCTAAGTGAGACTTATCCTAAGCAAACTAACTTAAGAACAGAAAACCAAAGGCTGCATGTTCTTACTTATAAATGGGAGCTAAACAGTGAATACACATGAATGTAAAGATGAGTACAATGGATACTGGGGACTACTAGACAGAGGAGGATGGGAGTAGGGCACGGGCTAAAGAACCACCTTTGGGTGCTATACTTACTGCCTGGGTGATGGGATCACTGGGACCCCAAACCTAAGCATCATGCAATACGCTGCACACGTACCCTTTAATCTATAATAAAAGTCGAAATCATAAAAGAATTTCTAGCAGATACAGAAAGTAGATGCCCTATCATTGCTTTATTCATTTCTAAAAAATAAATTTGGTATCTCTTCTGAATGAGAGAACATTCATTATCTATTTTTGCTTGAATTACTAATGTCCTCTCCTCATTTTTCTTCACCACTTCTCTCTTATTCCAAGTAATTTTTACCAGACTTGAAGCCCTTACTATAATCCTATAGGCATAGTATCTGTGTCTAGGTATAAGGCAGCTTTAAATTTTCTAGAGAGGAGTCAATAAAATGTTTATTTGGTTAACAACTTGAATATTAAAACATTTGGGATATATCGATGGGATTAAATTTCTATTTATAACATTCAATTGATAAGATTAGTTAATAATATTCAAGCATACATAATATAAAGTAATATATTAATTTATGACACTATTGTGTTGCAGTCCTGTATTTCATGAATAGGTTTGTTCAACCAGTTTACAAAATTGATGTGTACCATTCCGTTCTTGCATTACTATAAAGGAATACTTGAGGCTGGATAATTTACGGAGAAAAGAGGTTGGCTTATGATTCCGCAGGCTGTACAAGCATGGCACCAACATCTGCTTAGCTTCTGGTGAAGAACTCACGAAGCTTACAAGAAGCGGGAATAGGCGTGTCACACGGTAAGAGTGGGAACAAGGTGGGGTCGAGGAGGGAGGTCTCAGACTTCTAAACAACCAGATCTACAGTGAATGGAGTGAGAACTCACTCATCACCAAAGTCATAGTGCAAAACCATTCATGAGAGATCTGCCCCATTATTCAGTTACCTACCACCAGGCCCCACCTCCAACACTGGGAATCACATTTCAGCATGAGATTTGGAGGGGACAAACATCAAAACAAAATCACACTGCTTTCAAAGTTCATGTACATTGGAGTGTCTGAAAATTTGGCCTCAAGGCACAGAAGTGTATTTGTATTAGTATGTACAGTTTTTGTCATTTCTTTTATAGGTTTCTATTTATACCCCAGATAAGATAACCACTTATTTCACTGCTTTTTAAAATAAGCAGTTGATCTACAAAACACTGTGCCTGCAATTGTGAAATACCTCTGAAATAATGAGTAAATCTGTGTTTAATTTCTTTTTCTTTTTAAAAAACCGGTGTGTTTGATGACCTTTTAATTATCCCAAATTCACATTGTTTGAAGGTATACCTCTCTCAAGCAGTACTTTGATGTTCAAAATTAAGTAGTTCAAAAGGAGCTTTGTAATTCTACAGAGTTTTAAGAAGTCTTACACATGTAACTTTCTCAGGGGTGATTCTGAGAAGAAACCTCCTTAAAAGTGAACATATTTTATTTTACTGTTATAACAAATTAGCCTAGTGATTTCAGAATTGTAATTTTATCCTAGCTTTATTATATGAAGAATATTCCATGTAATATGTGAGACAAGATGGTAGTACTTATTTCTCAGTAAAACATACTAGTGCCCAATATTCTTATTTTCGATGTCTCTGACAATCATTAACCTCTTTTTATAGAGTTTTATATATTCAGAAAAAATATTCCTAGCATTATTTTGTTCATTTACATGTATTCATGGATATTATTATTTTATAAGTGTAGAGTTTTTTCCATTGGTCACTTATTCTTTATTTTACCTTGTAGATATCCCATACTTTAAAACTGTGGGTATAAACTTTTATAACATGATTGACATCCTTATCACTATCCCTAAGTCGGGTAGTAACACCCCAAAACCCTGTGGATGTTCTTTGATATCACCAACTATTGTTATCCTCTCTTATCTTGTATACAGGTATTTTCCTTGGAACGATAAAAATATTCTATTGTCAGCGTCTAGAATTAGCCCAAACAAATTAATAGGCTCCAATCTTCATTTCAGATAATATCTCCCAATGACAAAATAAAATTATGAAGTGGTTTTTTTAATTGCAGCTCCTTCTGTTGAATTACTGTTATTTAGAAAATCGATACTGACTTATGATTTTCTAACATAGTTAAATCTAAGATTTTCGTTGCTTACATACAGAGGTATGTCTTACCTGGACTCACAAGTAGAAAGAAATGCCAATGGAATAAATTTGTAGCAGATAAGAAAATCAGAATATCTAAAAACATCATAGGGCACATGTAAACACATGCATACACAATTTGCTACTGGCAGTTAGTGTATTTCAGTGTCTTATGTTTTTTCTTTTAATTTAGAAAGCATTTCAAAATTGTTTTTTTGTTTAGTGTAATTACAGTTCTGCGTGCGTGTGTGTGTGTGTGTGTGTGATTGCTACTATGTTACTTAAGGAATATTTTGAGCATTTATTAAACAATAAGAAAATAATATTTTGACATAAAAATTAAAAATATTATTTTCAATTTTCCCTTTTCAGTCTTTGTCAATTAGACAAGTTTATGTAGGACTTAATCTCAAAATTATTCTATTTGCTAGAAAACATGCAATGCACTTTCACATATTGGTCGTGGGCTGGAGAGATGACTTTCTAAGACTGAGGTTTAGGAATATGGAATTTTGGAACTAAGAGATCTAAAATTCAATCCCTTTATTTTAAAGAAAAAAATTCTAAGCCATAGAAAGGTGAAGAGAGTTGTTCACCTCTGGTGAAGGTTACATAGTGATTAAGGCTTAAGCTCCATTTCAGAGAAGGACTGAATTTAATGACACTGGGGAAAAAAATATTTCAGAGGCAGGGAGGCCTCTGAGTAAAGGGCAATGAGTATAAAGTTTTTTGCTGGTGCCAATGGGGATAACTATAGGTAAAGGTTATAGGAAAGAGGAGACTTTGAATGTAAGCCAAATAATTTGTATAATTACAGCACACACAAAAAACTTAATATGAATGGATGTAGATTGGGAAAATATCATTTAGGGGCCCCCTCCCTTTGAAGCCTAGAAAATATTGCCTTTAAACATCACCACTTACTCCTGCCTGTTTATTGCTCTGGGGAAGCCCAGAGTTCACAAAGGTCTAATATGCAGAGTCTACAAAGAACTTACACAAATTTACAGGAAACAAAAAAACCCTTAAAAAGTTGGTTAAGAGGCCGGGCGCGGTGGCTCAAGCCTGTAATCCCAGCACTTTGGGAGGCCGAGACGGGCGGATCACGAGGTCAGGAGATCGAGACCATCCTGGCTAACACGATGAAACCCCGTCTCTACTAAAAATACAAAAAACTAGCCGGGCGAGGTGGCGGGCGCCTGTAGCCCCAGCTACTCGGGAGGCTGAGGCCGGAGAATGGCGTGAACCCGGGAGGCGGAGCTTGCAGTGAGCTGAGATCCGGCCACTGCACTCCAGCCTGGGCGACAAAGCGAGACTCCGTCTCAAAAAAAAAAAAAAAAAAGTTGGGTAAGGACAAGAAAAGACACTTTTCAAAAAAAATCATACATGTGGTCAACAAACATGAAAAAAGCTCAACAACAAAACAAAATCACAATGAAATACAATTTCATGCCAGTCAGAATGGCGATTATTAAAAAGTCAAAAATCAACAGATGCTGGTAAGGCTGTGGACAAAAACAAATGCTTTTACATTGTTGATGGGAGTGTAAATTAGTTCAACTATTGTGGAAGACAATGCGGCAATTCCTCAAAGATCTAGAGGCAGAAATATCATTTGACCCAGCAATTGCATTACTGTATACACCCCAAGTAATATAAATCATTCTATTATAAAGATACCTGCATATGTATGGTCATTGTAGCACTATTCACAATAGCAAAGACATGGAATCAACCCAAATGTCCATCGGTGATACACTGAATAAAGAAAATGTGGTACATATATGCTATGGAATACTATGCAGCCATAAAAAGGAATTAGATCATGTTCTTTCCAGAAACATGGATGGAGCTGAAAGCCATTATCCTCAGCAAACTAACACAGGAACAGAAAATCAAAGACAGCATGTTCTCACTTATAAGGGAGAGCTGAATGATGAGAACACATGGACAGGCGGTGGGGAAACGACACACACTGGGACCTGTCAGGGAGGATGCCAGGGGGAGGGAGAGCATCAGGAAGAATAGCTAATGCATGCTGGGCTTAATATCTGGGTGAGGGGATGATTTGTGCAGCAAAACACCACGGCACACGTTTACCTGTGTAACAAACCTGCACATCCTGCACATGTACCCCTGAGCTTACAGTAAAAATTGAAGGAAAAAATGAAACAAAACAGAACAAAAACCAAACAAAGCAAACCAAAAAAAGAAACATATTCCTAGTACCTGGCATGCAGTACTTAGAAGCGAAGAGGTACTAAATAAATAGTTATAATTTTTTTTTTCTTCATGATGCAATGTATGCCATCTTGTTTGTTTTCCATTTCCTTAATTTCTCTTTTACCTTATAAGCCCTTTCTTCTTGTTTATTTTATCATGTTTCGAACTTATTAGGTTTAATATTTAATTAATTTATTTTTCAATCCTAAAAAAATTTCTAATAAAAGCATGTAATGTAAAATAAAATTTCTGCACATTCCTTAACAGCTGAACTTCATGTAATTATTTCTGTCTCTGAACTTTAGATTCCTTTTGAATGAGTTTGGGATATGGTTTGTCTTGCTCTTCTCAGGGTACTGTCTCTTTGTATGGTTATTGTCTCAATTTCCACATACCCATAGACACACATGCATGCATCATGCACGTGTACATCAAATTCTCACATGTATGTCAATTTACATATTATTTTACTATTTACTGCAAAAGGATCAGGTTCTATAAGTAGTTCTGCATATTGAAATTTTCCCTAAATAACTTTAAAAAAGTATTTTGTTGTCAGTAAACACCAAGTCACTTCATTAAAAATACATAGCTCAATTTATTTGCTGGGATTCCATTGTTGGGCGAGGGCTTTCCTTTGTATTAACATGTCTGAGTCTAATAGCATTCTTGCTTTTCCTTTTTCCTTAGCAAACTTGTAATTGTGTCTTTAAGGTATTTACATTAGCAATGTGATGCTTATTCAAAGAGATGATTTTATATTTTGACAACACGAGTCGTGTAGAAAATTTGCACTAATATTTCACCACACCAAATGGTTATGAATATGAATGCCCATTTACATACTTCACTGATGGAATAGAGTGTCATCTAATTTCTTAGATGAAAAATAATATGTAATTGGCCATTTGTATTTCTTTTTCTATATGCTATACCTCATGCTCTTTGCTTGTTTCTTAATTTGTTTATGTGTTTCTAATTAATTTTTATCCATTTTTGCAAACTAGAAATGTAACCCTATCTCTGTAATATTATTTAAAAATGTTTTTCCAATCTAGCTTTTACATTTAGGTCTTTGATCCACTTTAAGTTAACATGGTGCAACCATTACTTATTTTTAATCTAGTTGATTTCTCATTGACTTACAGTGATAATGTACATTTTGCTACTATTTGTTTCCTGTTATATTAAGTTACTCTTGCACTTCTGAAACTTTTGATTTATGAATTGTATTGACTACATTTTCTGATGTTTATATATTTATGACAGTTATACACATTATGGAATGAATCTTTTTTGCTATAAAGTGAAACATTTTGTTTACACAAATTCAGGTATGATATTAATATTATAACTATCTAAAATCTGTTAATATTTGTCTGGAAAGTCTCTTTCCAGTATTTATTTTCCTCAGCCACCTGAGTTTATTTTTTCTCAGTCACCTGTTCTATTCATGTCTTTTATAGCAAATAGGTGCATTTTACTTTTTTTTTGTTTAGATTTCTTTTTTCAAATATCTGTTACTTCATTAGGTAAGAATATTTAACATTTTTTTTATTGTTGTTGCTTATATCAGGTGATAATTCTATTCCTGTAAAAGACAACTATGTGAGGTGATGAATATGTTAATTAGCTTAATTGTGGTAAACATTTCCACGATGTATGTGTATATCAAAACATCATATTTTATGCCATAAATATATACAGTTTCTGTCAACTATATCTCAATAAAACTGCAAAAATATTTTAACAAAAATTAAAACTCATTATTTGGTTAATATACTTACAACTTTAAATCGTATAGTTAAATATGTTTATTGGTTATCCACCTTCATCTTAAGAGGAAGTATTAATGTTTCATGGTTGTGGGAGAGGTTTGCTCTGACTTTGCTGTCAATGTGATGGGGAACTGGCACGGGACTTGGATCACTCCTAGGTACTTACTTACAATAACAAGCAGAAGTAAACTTAAAATTAAGTCAAAACTTGAGAACATAGAATCTGGATTTCCTTCCCAGTATTCATCCCACCTACCTTATTTCCTTACACCTTCTGCCTTCCTAACAGATCTCCGTTTTGTATAATTATATACCTTTGCTCCCCACAGCAATATGACCCTGGGGATGCTGTCTCTGAACTCAGGCACTGACCTTCTTATTCTATCTATGTCAGTCAGCAAATGCTATCACTTCTGATGGTAGCTATTAGTCTAATAGTGAGTAGGGAGATATGTCACCTCAATCTCATTGAAAGGAAGGAATAATATTCCATAGTTGAGTTGTGGGAGTGGTTTGCTATGATTTCAATGTCAAATGTGAAGGGTGACAAGGTACATGATTTAGATCACTTCTAGGTGCTGACTTATGATAATAAGCAGATGACAATCATAGAACAAAGTTTAAAAGGTCTCAGGTCTTTGATGACATTATTGAGGTGCAGATTGCTCACTGTGTGGAGGCTTCACTAACTGAAATTGTAGCTATGTAAGACAATGAGTACCACAATTGTTTAATCCAGCTTAGGTAAGACTTTGTGAAAGTCAATACAAGCCATTTGCATTGAATTATATTTTATTACATTACGCCTTTACCTTTACCTCTCCATTTATATTTATACATTATCAAATGTAAAACTTCAAATGTCAGTATATTTCTTATTTCTCATAATTGTTTAACATACCTTTTCTTCCACATGGACTTGATGCGTATTCCCTGACTTTCTGCTGAGATTCCCCTTTTCATTCGGCTAATGAAGTTGTTTCCTTGAGTGATTTTTTTTAATATGAAGAAATGCTTACAATTGCTGTACTCCTGAGAATTTATGCCACCTTTATATTTGAACAGATATTTATCAGAAAATGTCTGTTTTCATCAGCACTGGATACTCATTCATTCACTGTCATCTGGAGTGTCTTTGGGCTTCAAAGTTTCTTCAAATACAGCAACATCCCTCAAACAGGCGCCACTTGAATTCTCATCCTCTTTCCTCTGTTCCAGTGGGACCTCCCATTTTCTGAAAGAAGAGGGAAATGTGCACGAAAGCTCCATCGGTGCTTATGTTAAGAAAGAGCTGACAGGTTAAGGATGTTCACCAGGAACCCTCAGCATGCCTCTTTTTCTGCTTCCCACTTGCCTTAGTTACTTTCTCATTAGTTTTCAGTGTGGCTATATTTCTCTTTATCATTGAGGATAATGAGCTCTGGGTGTTAATGGTCCTTCTGTTTTTCATCTCCTGCTGTCTTCTATGCAGGGAATTCCCAATATATCAAACATTAGCATTTTATTTATTATTATTTTTTACAATGGGGCTTCTTCTTCCATTAAAATTCCAGTTTGTTCTCCTAGGGCTGCACTTTGCAAGGTTTTTCAAGAAAGAAATTACCAGTCAAGTTTCCAGGATTTGTGTATTCTACATTTTAGGTTTTTTAATGAAAAAATTATATAGTGCTGTGTTGAGCTGTTAGAAGTAGTGCTTTGTCAATCTTATAAAATCTCAGAAAACTATTTTTTTACTTATTAACAAATTATCTTTTAACCTTGATACTTTTAAAAAATCCTTTTTAACCTTTTATCTTGAAATCAGTTTACATTTGCAAGAAATGCAAAAATTGTTCAAAGAGCTCCTTTATAGTCTTCATTCAATTGTAAACATTTCTGAATCATCTGAGAGTAAGTTGTAGATGTGATGTTCCTTATTACTTCACAGGTCAGCATGTACTTCCTAAAGACAAGGACACTCCCCTGTATAACCGCAGCTCAATCTCAACTCAGGAAAATAACACTGATGTTTTGGAAACTATCTAATCCATAAAATCTATTGAAATTATAGTGATTATGCCATTAATGTCATTTATAGATTTGAATTCCACTCAAGATCACCTGTTGCACTTTGTTGTCTCCTCTCTTTAGTCTCTTTCAATCTGGAACAATCTTTACTTTCATAATTTTGACATTTTTGAAAAGTACAAGTCAGTTATTTGGACTTTTCCTTAATCTGCATTTGTCTGATGTTTTCTCATGACTTATACATTTATGCATAAGAAGTGATGCAGTATTCTTCTCAGTATATTAGGAGAAAACACAAGGTTAATTTTCCCTGTTACTGGTTTTTATTTAGGTGAAATGTAACCAATTAATTTAGAGGGCATCTCCCAGGTATCGTTGTTTGCAAAGTTAATTTAAAAGTATATTGTTTATTAATTAATAATGTATTGATGAATATTAATTTAGTATATTTAGTGATATACTTTGAGACTACGTTAATATCCTGTTTCTCCTCAAACTTTTACCTAGGATCCATTGATGATTTTAGGATCCATTGATGATTCTTGGTCAATAATGATGGTGATGATGATTGTCAAATGGTCATTTCCTTTTTAAAAATTATTTTTAGCTTTCTCAATGTATAATTGACACATAGGAATTGTATATATTTAAGGTATACAACTTGATGTTTTGATATATGTACAAATTGTGAAATGATCACCATAACCAGGCTAAATAACAATATCAGAATTTTGTAGAGACACAAATGCTTTTAAAAATAACTAAGCTTACTCTGTAGGAAAAGATGCAAAATATCTGCAGTCATGCTAAAGCGCACGCAGTAGATTCTGGTAGAAATGTTTTGTTCATTTTCTCTAAAAATTTTGTGTGAATACTCAGCTGAAATGGCTGAGAAATAGTAATTGTTCTTATCTTTTCTGGATTTATTTCTTTTTATGTTTTTCAAGAAAGGGGAAATCTTAAATACATCATGAATCCATTTTATGCTGGTTTTTTTAGGATTATCTACGTCCTCATTTTTATTTTATATCACTAATGCCACAGTAACTTTGAAACAGAAACAAAATAACCAAGCACTACATATAATTTATCTAAAATTTTTAGATAATCATATCCATAATAACTAAATTTTAATACTTAATATTTATGAGATACTATGTTTAGTAATTTGCCTCTATTATGTCTTATAGTCTTCACAAAACTTCTATAACTTGCAGGTATCAGTGTTTTTATTCCTATCACGCAAAACAAGGACTAGCAGGTTGGGACTTTGTCTATGGAACACAAAGACAGTTTAATGGCAGAGTAATGATTTAACATTAAGAGCACGTGATTAAACCCAAACAAAAAACAAGAGCTGGGTGTACTTTAAAGGAGAGTATAAAAACATAGTGATTATCAGTAAATGAATAAAAACCTTTGTTCCTACTAGCATTTTATATAGGTATAAATAATGTGTTTGCCTCAGGTGGAGAATAGGTTAAGAGATCCGAAAGTCTTCCTGTGGAACTGAGGGTGGCCCATGGGACTTTAGGAAGAGGGAGTACATATGACTTGGCAAGGTTGAGAGGATTTTTTTTTTTCCCATCACCAAGACCAAACATATGTTTTTCTTGGGGATCAGCCTAGGGGAAGGGACAAACTTCTGACACTAATGAGATTTTGTGTGAGTCTGGGAGAAGATGGAAATCAGCCTATGCATGGCATTCTGGGAAAACTTGAAGGTTGTATGGAAAAATGAGCACATCTAAAAGATGCTTGGAAGCTCCCAAAGGAAGGAAGCATCTGTGTTTGGGTGAAGCTAATGGATTATGCAGCTCAGGCTTCTGCCCCACTATGTATTCTATACCCACAACATTTAATATTTGTGTTAATAATTTGTTAGGTTCATTAAACTTCTTAATATAATGTTATATAAATTTGTTGTATAAATCAGATGTTTTAAAGAATCCCAATTTTAAAGTGGTGAAAATATACCACACATTATTAATTCACAAAACTTATTACCTGGACAAATTCATGTAAATGAATGTATTCAGCTGAGTGTTATGTAACTATTAGTAAAAAGTACTTAACTGCTGCCTCTGCAAATGTCCCAGACCCCTACTTGAAATTCAGCTATTACCAGTTCATTTTAAAAGGGTCTGTCTCCTTCTAATATGTTTGGCATATGCTGGTTGCCTGCATTACTTATGCATCCAGGAAAGCATATGCTTCTGTACTTAGACGTTGCATTAACCATGTTTCATGCTTCTGCAAACTTGATGCTCTAACATCTGCCCTGCATGCACGTACTGGACATTCCTTGTTTTGAACAACTTGTTACTATGTCTGAGTCACCCACCCTTGGCCTCTTTCCACCTCATCATCCCTCCCCTCTGACCGCACTTAATGGAGTCTCTTCCTAGGGGTGCCCTTTTCAAATATAAGCCAAATAATCCAGAACCTATACACCAACCACTTCATTTATCTAGCTCTCACTGGGCCACTATCTTCCTGCCCTGATTACCCCAAGGTTGGGTACCAGGCAACTAATGACAGCCACCATGCCCTGGAGCCTGTTGAAATTATTCCAGCTAGCCATTCCTAAACCTGCTTCCTCTGCCCCTCCAGTTTCTTCTTGCAGAAACCACAAAACAGGCTCTTGCTCATAGTTACTTGCTCTCCTTCTATCTTCTCCAGACCGGCTTTGGTGCTTCCCATGTGCCCTATACTCCCTCCCACTCCCCCACCTTGGTGGCATGCCATGTCCTCCTGGGAACTGTGAGTAACAAACTGTCTTTTCAATAGGAGTGCTTCTTGATCTGTTGTGTTTAAGACACCTCACATTTTCTCTGAATACACTATATTTTAAAATAGGTATGTAATAGTTTTTCCTCTAGGCTCTCAGTCATTTTTTATTTATTTTTGCATTTTCTGTCTCATTCACATTTTTCTGATGAATTGTGGTGAAGGGTAGGACATGCAAAACTCCATTTTTGGGAAAAGTTCACATTTTGAGTTGAAATTTTCTTTTAGAGAATTGTAGAATTACATGAACTTGTGAGGAATAATACAGTAACATCCGTGAACCCATTATCCGGTTTCCCTCAATGCTAACACTTGCAAAACTAGAGTACACGATCACAAACAGCATATTGACTTTCATACAATCCCCGATCTTACTTTCTTTTTGTAAAAATGTAGTTGTTGATCATTACCCTAGATAAAACCAGATATCCCAGTATGGAAGACAGGGCACTACCTGTGAAAACAGCTACCTTCTTCCCCTTTCTTCTCATGACAATTTTTATAGCAGATCAGATATATTTGTATTTAACATTTTTAGGTTTAGTATCTTGACCAACATGCATTGCTGCAATTATAGCAACTCACATTATTAGTATAAAATCATTGTTGTATGATTACAAGAGAATGTGCTTAGCGAAACCGTAACTTGGACATTTATGCTTTACCCTCTAGATTATAAGGTCTTCACATTCCTGAATATTCAGTATATGATGTTATCAAAGCAATTTTGGAATCTTTATCCCAGTAGTAAAAATATGATGTCAGACATTTACACAGTACTTTATCTTTGCTAGGGGTCATCCAGCAAGGTTTATGTGTAACAACTTATCGTTATACATAAACCTCTTATTGACTTTCCGCAAGGCCCTACATGAGTTAGTTACTCTTGACTTTCCACAAATACCTACATGAGTTAGTTACTATTATTTTTCAAACTTTGCAGGTAAGTAAATTGAAGCAGACAGACATTAATTAAATGTTTCCAAGGTTACGCTATTATAGTTAGTACATAAAGAACCAGGATTTGAATGCAGGCAGTTTGGTTCCAGTGTCTGTGTTTATAACAGTTATTCTAAATTGCCTTTCCCATCATAGGGAAGATTTTCTTTTATTTATTTATTTATTTATTTTATTATACTTTAAGTTCTAGGGTACTTGTGCATAACGTGCAGGTTTGTTACCTATGTATACTTGTGCCATGTTGGTGTGCTGCACCCATCAACTCGTCAGCACCCATCAACTCGTCATTTACATCAGGTATAACTCCCAATGCAATCCCTCTCCCCTCCCCCCTCCCTGTGATAGGCCCCGGTGTGTGATGTTCCCCTTCCTGAGTCCAAGTGATCTCATTGTTCAGTTCCCACCTATGAGTGAGAACATGCGGTGTTTGGTTTTCTGTTCTTGCGATAGTTTGCTGAGAATGATGGTTTCCAGCTGCATCCATGTTAGGGAAGATTTTCATACTGTGACCCTGAACTAACTACTCTTCTTTGCTTACATTTAACTAATTAGTCCCCTCAACAATCCTAGAAGACGTATATTTTATTATTATTATTATCTTCATTTTATAGATGGGGAAAGTGAGGCACAGAGAAGTTAAGTAACTGGGTTATAGCCATATAGCTGGCAAATGATACAGCAAGGATTTGAATATGGTTATTGTTTCTAGACTTCCTATGCTTAACCACTGTTACAAATTAGTACTACCATATCAGAGAGTGTCTAGCAGGCATGACTTTGGTATGAAAGCCTTTACTATAAATTTGAATGATTAGAGATCCTTAACCTGATTCCCTTTAGTCACCAGATAACAAGACAATACTAAGTTAATTGTTCATTTTATTTGTCTAGAATCTATTAAGAATCGAGATTAGCTTACATTTCATATCACTTTCATTAATGAATAAGAGAGACTTGAACAATGCAGTTCTTCTGCATAGACTTATTCTGAAATAAACTTTGTAATAGAAGATTATTTCCATCTAGTAAGTCCTTTTTATGGGGTTATGTATATGGAAATCTAATGGTTACAGAACAATCTTTGGTTATAATCTTTAGAGGTATAATCCTAGCATTTGTTCTGAGTTTAACTGAGAGCATGCAAGATTCCTCATCTTGTAGGGTGGAGTTTAGAGGAAGCTTCACGTCTAACAGAGACCGAGACATACTGCTTTCTTGGTCTACGCAGTTGGTTATGTAACTGTTCACAATTAGCCTTACAGGATTAAATGGTGAATATGTGAATTGAACTAGTACATAGAAAGACTAAATTTTCCAAACTAGATTCAGTCATATTTTAAGTTAATGTATTGACATTGACTGGAGACCAATTTCAACTTTAGATATGTGTCCCCACTTTCTCAATTTGTGACTTTTTAGGAAGTGTTTTGAGATCTTGAGTACATATCTGATTGAATCTAAACACAGTGCTGCCCATGTTGCCTGGAATTTCAGGAGAAGAAGGAGAAGAAAACTGATAATAATTTTGTAACCCAAACTATACTCAGAATTTAACATTCAAAACAAATTTCTCAGCCAGGTGTGGTGGCTCACAGCTGTAATCCCAGCACTTTGGGAGACTGAGGCGGGTGGATCACTTGAGGCCAGGAGTTTAAGACCAGCCCGGCCAACATGGCAAAACCCTGTCTCTACTAAAAATACAAAAATTGGCCGGCATGGTTATGCATGCCTATAGTCTCAGCTACTGGGGAGGGTGAGGCAGGATACTTGCTTAAACTCTGGAGGCGGAGGCTACAGTGAGTCAAGATCACGCTCCTGTACTCCAGCCTGGGTGAAAGAGTGAGACTCTGCTTCAAAAACAACAATAACAACAACAACAGCAACAACAACAAATTTCTATCTCCATAGGGACTTTGTTATCAGTACTGTATCCTTATGTTTTGCTTCTTTTCTTATTCGTCTACTCATGCCACAGTTGACATATTTGGTGTCATGGATTTAGGAAAATGGAAAGAATCTCTATCTTAGTAAATTTTTTTCCTCTTTGGCTTGATGTAAGCTATAACAATATTAGTAAAAATGCAAACATAAAAGCTTAAAATTCCTCATGTTATCAGTTTTTGAAGAATGTTTACTGAAAATGAGTTTTTCTTTGTTTTGTATGAAACTAACATAGCACTGTCCACACTGATAATGCAATACTTCCAGAATCTGTGATAATTGCCTTATTTTCTATACTGAATGACAAATAAAAAGCCATGTAAGTGATTTTTTTTTCCTTGAGAGTTTCTGAATATCCATTTCCAAATACACTAAAAGTAGAAATGGAATATGTATGATTTTACTGAGCTGAAAACAAATGTATTTTTTTTGGCAGTCTGATGTACTTATAATGATACTCAAAAGCTAGATCAAAGGTTACTTTTTAAATACTATCTTTGAACAGAATTGAATGTTAGCATTGTTTGACGTAAAGGAAACACTATCTTTGGTAGAAGCAAATGAAGGTTGGTAGCTAACGTTTTTTGCTTTTCAAAGTAAATAAGTATCCTGGGAAATATTCTGTTCCTAGAATGCTATAAAAATCAGATGGAACCAGGTTTCAGGTGGTTACTTCCTCTGAGTCCAATCTATAATCTCTTTATAGTTGCCTAGTTTTGCTATTTGTGTTTTTAGCCCTCTTTTGGCTTTGATAGAAAAATCATCAATAAAATCTAATCTACGCATCAAAAGCTAGACCTACTCATAGTGTGGCTTACAGTTTTTACTCCTCATCCAAAGACAGTTCCCTACAAATCTGAATAGTGTATGTTTAATTTAGCAATTGATAGCAACTTAATTGAAATGTTTTCTTAGACACATTGTTTGTCCAAAGATTTTATATTACATCTATACTGCAAATTTTACACTTTAATTCTCATTTATATACCATATTTATGCCAATAAAATTATTTTTCAATTAGATGCTTAATGTGTTCTATTCATTTTCATTTAAATTAAGAAAATAAAAAGAACCATCTACTCAGAAATTTTCTAGCTGCTACACTAGACTTCTATATTGCCAGGCATATCTTTTGAAGTTAATGAGCTCCTACATATTAGTAGTTAGTTAAATTTTTTTCATGGCTAGAATATTTTGCATAGCGCTGAAAATGCCATTAAGCCGCTTAGTGCTTTAAATGGAGTCATCCTAATGGATGCCTTTCAAAATATTAAAACAATTTCCCTGCTTTTATAAAAGCCTGGGTGGGAGAGCACAATTGAACTGAATTTTTCCAGTCGTTTTAAAAGTCATTGAACATGGATCATTTTGGCAGACAGGACAGCTTGAACTGATGCAAAATAAATTCCTGTTACTTGAAGACAAGATGTTTGGTAAGTATGAGAGAAATCCTTTGTCCCAGATAAAAAGAAAGCTATATCTGCCACTGAAAGTATGCTTTCCATTTAGTTTATTTCAAAAAGGGATAAATGGATTTAAATAGCCCAAAGTATTGAATACTTTTAGAGAAGACTGCAGAGATCATGCTGATCTAATTAGCAAAATTGCATGCTTTTTATATGCTAGTTTCCTTTTTATTAGCCAATTGGAAATAATATATTATCAAAGGGAAACCCACTTTTCTTTTTTATGTAGTACTCATGCCCTATGCTCACTGATTCTACTATCACAATTCTATAGTAGGGTTTTTGAATATGGACGAGTCCCTTAATTCTTTGCTCCGGTTCACTTCTCTGGATAAGGGAGACAGCACCCCACCCTACGATTTAGTAAATTACTACTCTGAGAGACTGAATGCCACCCTAGAGCATTAAACCTCAAAGACTTAATGCATTTTCCAAGAACTAACTGAGAGTTATTTGCACACTGGAACCTTCAGGCAAGCTGAGAAAAAGATAACTAATGAAAGTGTTCATAAAGCACTTAGTACTGTAAAGTATCAGGATACATTTATGCAGCGTTGAATGATACACTCAGAGCATCTGGGGTAATTTTATTTAAACAGAAATTTCTAAACAGTTATCTAAATCCATTTCATTTTGACCCCTTGTTTTGGGACACTGCTCGGTACTACTGATGAACCATCTGTGTCGTGAGCTCTGCAGGTCCACTGTAAGTCATGCTGATCAGATTTAACTGGTCCCTGGTGATCAGATTTAACTGGCTTTGCTTACTTTTTTTTTTCCTCCAGACAAGTCCATTTCAAAATTTCCACAGTTAACTGTACTAAAACTTCTCTTACTCTCTTCCTAAATAACGCTTCTCAGAAAATGAGCTCATTACCTGCATTACTGAGCTTATAGACATTAGTGATAACCTATTTCAAGTATCCTTTTTTCTTATAAAACTATTTGTAGATTCTCACACAGCCTTACTTTGTTTCTCTCTTTAAAGTATTCTGACTTCTTTTAAAGGCAAACTCCTCTTCTCTTGGCTATGCCTGCTCTGGTCTTCATTAAGTCTTTACTCCACCGAATATCTACTTTAAACAAAATTGGACATTCTTTACAATGTCTCTCTTATGAATTTTTCTCTGCTGAGTATAATACTCTTATCAAACCATTCCTCAAATTACATTTAATCATTCTGACTAGTCTTGTTAATGTACTATTAAAGTTGCTGTCTCCACTATGTCACCAGTAAATAAACAGGTAAACAATCAATATGGAAGTCGAATATCAGGTTTTAGATACATATATAATCCCAGTAGTGACTTAATTTAATCTATAGATGCCATTCTTCTCATTTAAATCACATTAAGCTAAGACAAATTCCCATTATTGGATCTTATTAGTCAGAAGTTGTTGAATAGATAAACAAATGAATCAATGTGAAATAAACAGGGCTTAATGTCATAAGATCTGATCTTGTGTCCGGACCATATCAAGAGAGAAACTTTTGGTGAATGTTCAAAGTCAGAGGAAGGTAGGTGCAGAGAGAATTTGGTTTTTGTTTTTTGTTGTTGTGGTTTTTGTTTTTTTGGTTTCGGTTAATCATATTTTGTGATGTAACTTACTTATAATAATGTAGCAGAGAAACTGGGTATATTCATTTCTCTATCATTGCAAAAATTTTCATAGGTCTCCCAGCAGACCTATAAGAGACCTCTTCTTGTACAAGGTGCTACTTGGAAGAGAATCTGGGATCATGTATCAAGGAACCTATGGTTCAGATACTATTTTCAGAACAACTTTGCCTCAAATGCAAACAGGTTCTTGGAAAGTCTGTCCTCTATTCCTCCTAATTTTAGGTAGCAGAAATCCAAGGGCAGAAAGAGGGACTCTAAGACTCATCCATTTTGGTAGACTGGTTACAAAAAATAGCACCAAATCTTTACCTCTTCTTCTATCTAAACCTCTTTCCATATGGCCTTGCAGATACACTAATCAAGAGGTAGAATCCATTACCCCACTCTGAATTGGTGATTTCTTTGACCAATAGTATTTGGCAGAAGTGATAATGTACTTACTATGGACTAGCCTTGAGATGCCTTGCACATTTTTGTTCATTCTCAAAATCCTGCCACTGCCATGTGAACAACTCCAGCTGGCCAGTGCCATTCTTGCCTAGCCTGTAGACTATAAAGTTGGTGGATGATTCTTATATTCAATGAATGTATTTATGAGGCTCAGTGGCATTATCTCTAAAATTGCCTTACTAATGATCCCAAAAATTTCTCTGGTCATTAAGTGAGAAAATAAGTATAAGCATCAGCCACTTAGTGGCTGTTATAATAGTTTTTATTTTCTATTTCACCTCTGAATATTTTACTTTTCTAGTTTGTTATTCAGTTCTGCCAAACTCAGAAAGATGTATATTGAATTTTATTGCCTGGATCTGGGCTGAGTCCTGAGATTTCAGAGGTAAATAATATAAAAAACTCATGCTTAAGAATCTTACTATCTTTAACACAAACTATTAATGACGCCACTATATTAGCTACATCACCAGTGATCTCTCAATTTTATTGCCAACTGTATTCTCTATATTGTCATTAAGTTATTTTATTTAATAACATGATTCACCCTATTCCTTCTCTAATAATAATAATATAACCAAAAAGACAACATGGATATCTTATTTGTTCCATATTTCCAGAGGTTAGTCTCCAAATTTCTTAGAGCACACAAGGTCTTTCCCAATTTTCTAAACTGTTCTCTACTTTCTTTAAACTTTGGGTCTTTATCAGTAAAACAAACATAAAATCTTCTCCTTATGTTTGATAACTAAATGTTATAAAACATAATTCAATTGAGTGTCTTCCATAAGTGTTCAATAAATGGTAGCTATTTATACTGCTTCTATTCTAATATTATTATATTTATGTAGTTACTTATTTTACCATCACTGATATTTGTACACTTTGGCTGCTTTTATCTCTATTATATGTTAACAGTGCCTCACTTTTCCCATAAAAGTGAACCTGCCATAACATTGACAAATTAGGCTATTTATTTTTAAAGTATTTTCACATCATATTTTTTCTTAATTCTTTTTCCCATCCTCTTTTTGTGTTGTGATTTTTATTCATCTTCAAGTCAGTTCAAATATTACTTCCTCCAAAATGAGAAGAGTTTCTCATTCTGGAGGCAGAGCTAGATATTCTAAAACTCCACAGTGTTTTCCCTTTTATCTCTATAACGTCGTTTAAGAAGTTCTACTGCAATTTATTTAAGTTCATATATTAGTTTGTGTATATTTCAAGTGTATATACTTTTTCTCAACAATGTTATTTTCCCATTTTTTACAACATAATATTTGTTCAACAAATATTGTAAGAATAATTAAGAACACTTGAGAATTATTCTATAAAATGCACCAATATTCCCTACTAGTATTTAATTCCTTAAATATTTTGCTACTTCTTCCTAATTGCACATTGCATTTTCACAACTCTCTTACTCTTTCTTAGGTCTCCTCCATGTTAAGGAGAAATATGCTCATTAAATAATTTCAAGATTCTACAATATTTCTGCTTTCTCATTGCTGAAACAAAAAGTACAGTCCAGTTAGGAATAATTTTATTTACATTTTAAGAGCTTAAAGTGACACATTCAATTTGTTTCTTTAAAATAATTATTGTCTTTTTTGTTAATGGGAAAGAATTTATTGCTATAATTATAAAACTTCCATATTTTTAATGAAAAGCATAAACAAATATGTTCATATAAGTGGAGAATTTTACTGAGATAAATATCTGCTTTGATTTTGAGAGTGTTTTAGTAGGCTTTAACAAAAATAGGTTTAATATTCCCTTCAGCTTGACTAAACTTTAGACAATTCTTCCGACTGTAAGCTTCTAAAAAAATTGGTGTAATTTTTTCATTGGCAGCATTTGACATAGTATAAAAAAGGAAAGATTTTGATTTTTAATTCATATTGTGGGTATATTAGTTTCCTATTGCTACTGTAACACATTCTGACAAAGTTATTGGTTTAAAACTATACAAATTTATTCTCTTACACTTCTGAAGGACAGAAGTCTAAAATCAGATTTATCAAACTAAAGTCAAGGTGTTGGCATGGGTGGTTCCTGCCAGAAGTTCTCAAGGGAGAATTTTCTTTTTAAACATGAGACTGGTTTTATTTATGTTTGCCCCATTAAGAAGTGGGCAGAGAACATGAACAGACACTTCTCAAAAGAAGACATACATGCAGCCAGCAAGCACAGGAAAAAATATTCAACCTCACTAATTATTATAGAAATGCAAATCAAAATTACAATGAGATACCATCTCACACCAGGCACAATGGCTATTACCAAAAAGTAAAAAACAAAAACAAAAACAAAAACAAAACCAGGTGCTGGCGAGGTTGTGGAGGAAAGGGAATGCTTGTACACTGCTGGTGGGAATGTAAGTTAGTTCAGCCACAATGGAAAGTAGTTTGGCAATTTCACAAAGTACTCAAAGCAGAATTATCATTTGACCCACAAATTCCATTATTGGGTATATACCCAAAGAAATATAAGCTGTTGTACCATGAAAGGAGAATCTTCTTCCTTCCCTTTCCCAGTTTCTAGAGCTGCATTCCCTACATTCCTTGGCTCATGGTCTCTTAATCCATCTTCAAAGCCAGTAACATAGAATCTTCAAATCTTAATCTTTGTCCTCTCTGATCTGCTGCTTCCCTCTTGTAAGATCTTTGTGGTTACATCAGACCCACCTGAACAATCTAGCCTAGTCTCTTCATCTCACAATCCTTAATTTGATTACATCTGTAAAGTCCCTTTACCCTGTAAGCTAACCTTCACAGGTTTAGACATTAGCATGTGTATATCTAGATGGACATTATTCAACCTAACACAGTGGGTTAAACAGTCCTTAAGACTATACAAATAAACTCAAATCTGAAAATTATTTCATACCTAATTTACAAAAAGGATTAAGTTTAACATATTATTTTCTGAGTACTTCTGAAAAAACTCATTACATAAATGAGAAGACCAATGAGTAGTATTAAGAATTCAAACTTTGCTTTGCACATTAGTCAAACATTTATTTCTCTTTGTAACTAAAACACAAATGCACAGATGCAAGTCCTTTCATGTTACCTAGGATTTTGCAATTTGGAAAATTAGCTTTTATGTTGTTTACCAACTAGGGCTTGTATGACTAAATTTTAGGATAAGATCACTTTCTTTTTACGTGACGTTGTTTAGAAATATTGATAAGAGTAGTGATCAAATTTCAGAAATACAGTAATATTTTTAATTGTTTCCATCTTAATATTTGCTAAATGTATTAATATTATTGTAATAGAGATTGGGCTTGACAGAGCTCAGTAATTACATAATACCTAAATGCACAACTTCTTGCTTACTTTTATACACACCAAAGGCAATCAAATCTTTCTAAGTGAAAAGAGAATTTGCAGATCAATCTTTTACAATGTAAGCTTGGTAATGTGAGTCCTGTATGAGAACATTTCAGGGGCTCCCCATCTACTTCAGAATAAAAAGGCCAAGTCCTGAAAATGGCTTTCCAGGGTTTCTGTGATCCGTGCACTAGCTGCTCCAAACCATACCACTCTCTTATTCTTTCACCTACATGTTAGGCATGTTCCTGCCTTGGGACATTTGATCTTTCTGTCTCTGCCAGAACATTCTTTTCCCAGATAGCCTCATGGCTCACTGATTCTTCACCACCAAGTCTTTGTCAAAAAGTCATTTTCTTCATGAGATCTTCCTAGACCAGACCACATTATTTAAAAATTCATCTCTATAGTTTCATATACCTGTTAGTTCCTATTCATTGCTGAGAAGTATTGCATTATATAATTATACCACAGTTTAATTATTCATTTGTCAGTTGATGAAGTTATGGGGTATTTCCCGCTAAAAACTACTTTTAATAATAAGCTGCTGAAAACACGTTTGTGTAATCGTTTTGTAGACATAAATTTTTATTTCTCCTATGTAAATATCTATACTGATTAGGATTCTCCAGAGAGACAGATCCAACATGATGTACGTGTGTGTGTGTGTGTGTGTGTGTAAGTGTGTGTGTGAGAGAGAGAGACAGAGAGAGACAGAGATTTCAAGGGATTGGTTTACGATTTGTGGAGGTTAGGTAAGCTCAAAATGGGTTTGGGGTTAGGCCAGAAGGCTACAGACTCAGGAAAGAGTTGCAGTTCAAGATCAAGGGGAGTTTTCTGGAAGAATCTTTTCTTGTCCAGGGAAATTCAGTCTTTGTTCTATTAACACATTCAAGGGATCGGATGAGGCCCACTCACATTATGGATGGTGATAGACTTTACTCAGAGTCCACTGACTTAAATGTTAATCTCTTCCAAAAAAAAACCACCTCCACAGAAATATCCAGAATGTTTGATCAAATGTCTGGGCACTGTGGCCCAGCCAAGTCAACACACAAAATTAACCATCACAAGCAGTTTTATTGTTTTCTTCCCAATCTTTATAACTTTTTTGGGGAGTTATTTAATCACATTAGTCAGGGCCATCAGCCTAATACTGAATGGAAGAAGTAAAATCAGACATCCATACACCCTTCCTATCTTAGAGGAAAACTAGTCAATATTTTGCATTGCATATTACATTAGCAATTCATTTTTAATAGACACCCTTTATCGTATTATGAATTTTCTCTTGTATTCCTAACTTGCTGAGGCTCTTTTTTTTTTTTTTAATAAGCAATGGGTGTTAAATTTTGTCAAACTTTTTTTCCGTCTAGTGGGATGATTATATAATTTTTTCTTTATTCTTTGAATGCATAAATTGCTTTAATTGTTCTTAAACATTAAAACAACTTTGCATACCTGAGACAAACTTCAGTTGAACATGAGGTACTATATTTTTCATATATTGCTAAACTTTATCTGCTCATTGATGTAGCATCTATGTTCGTATAGGACATTGCTTTGCAACTTTATTATTATTATTTTATTATAATACCTTTGAATTGGGCAATGATTTCCCCTCCTTTATTTTTCCAGGGTGAGTCATTTGCGATCCTGTGCATCCCTCATAATCCCCCTCTCTTGGTGAAGGAACTGAGCCAAGATGGGAACATTGGGGTCACCTCCATAGGAATATGAAATTGAGCCTCAGAGAAGACTGTCAGGCTCTTTAGTAAGTGCTGGGAACTTTGGTTTGAACCACTGGGGAATCCACCCATCAGAAATGTTGAAATGCAGCTCATATTAGTGATAAGTGACCCCGAAGCATAGAGAAAGAGAAACAGAGAGAGCCCCTCAGAATGCTTTCTAGTTTCAAGGTCCAGTTCCTCCTGAGGAACTGTCCTTTCTCTCCTCAAGGTTCAGTTTTGCCTGAAACTAACTGTACTTTATCTTTTTGTTTCATAAAATTTCCCTAAAGTTTATAATAGTCCCTCATTTGGGGGGAAGAAAAATATGTAATACATTAGTTTTTACTAGGTGCTACCAAGAGAGACTCATTTAAGACAAGTTGTATTCTAAGGCAAGGTATTTAATAGTCATACATGTATCATTTCAAATGCAGTTCAGGTTATGAGAGAAACTATTTGCTAAATTAAGAACATTTTAGAATTTTTTTATTGTTATCAGAATCTCAATTAACTACAATTATTGTATGACCACTGTACTATATGAATCTATGGTTGTCGTTTATAAATTTGTTTATATGTCTTCTTTAAAGTTTGATTTGAAATTTGTAAAAATAATTTAGAGGTATGAAAAATTCTGGGAAGAAGGAATTAGAAATAATGAGGCTGACAACCATTCTAGCAGCTTGGGCAAATTTATTAATATTCCATTTCTTTAATCAAATCGCTGACTAATATGAAATGATTAGGAAAGCCTGGTTAAATTTTATTCACATCACTATATTATGTGCAGAGTATGCTTTATTATATGATATGTATAAATTCAATGTGTAACCTTTGTATTCCGTAAGTGTATTTTTATCCCTAATGGAATCTTGTAACAAAATGCTTTAAGGTGCCGTGAGACTTCTGGATACTCAAACGGCTTTAGATTTAAATTAACTTAGGAATTGATTTCCACTTCAAGCAGTGTTTCACTAAATACAAAAATATAGATTGGACTACTTCCTCCAGAAAGAATCTTCAAATTGATAGGTCTAACTTTTACCCTTGAACACTGTTTCAGCTTACACTGTTTATACACGGAAAGCTCCAGGGCACCTAATTTAGTGGCAAATGCAAATACACAGACCTCGAAGGTAATTTCTTCTCCAGCTAACAGGCAAATAGTAAAAACTCCCTCTTACTCTAGTGGCTGTTTTCCACCTTCAGCATTGAGGTGGGTATGGATTTATAAAAGAAGAGAGATTTTCTCTTTCACGTACCAGGAAAACCCTCTGAAAGAAGAGTTACAAAACAAAAACCTGAATCTGGGATACTTATGTCTTTGAATCATGGTGGGTTTATTGACATGGAATTATTTTTCACTTGTGATTTTATAAATAATGACATTATTAGCATTGATTCAGTAGATACTTTATTCTAGAGCTACTCCTTTTAATATTCTATATATTCTTTCTAATTTTATACTCTCCAATGGCATTATTAGCTCCTGTTATTGTAAGAACTATTGGACTGATTAGTTTTGGAGTTAAAAAAACTATCTGGAGATTTTCTTTGAAACTATTTTGTAAGCTAGTATTTCTCATATTCAATGTTTCAAAAATTCTACATATTAGTGTAAAATACACGTAAAATAATAGTCAACTTTTGTTTTAGGATTTACTTTTTTAAAAACTGGATTGAAAAAAAGCTTTCCAATGGATATTTCCTAAATAAATTTAATTCATTTTCACTACTGAATTTAAATATACACTGAATATTATTATCAAAATCTTTTAGATTTTCCTTAAAATTCTTCCTCATCCGTATTTCAGCTCATTCCTTTAGAAGTCAGTTTGGGAGAGGGGCTGGTTAATGGGAGTTTGGCTAGAGGGGCTGTGGGGATTCGGGACTTCAATTCCTCTTATTTCAAAGTCAAGCAAAAGTCTGCTGTCTTATGCGTTCAGAATAGAATAGGAGACGAATGGTTGCTTGTACTTTTTACTGGGGTCTCAGGCACCAAAGTGACTGCTTCACACCCATTAAAGAAAAAGACCCCAGCTTACTGAGAATTTATCATAGAAGGTGTTACTTGGAATGTTTCTGGTTGTGGAATCTCTGGGAAGCCTAGAGACAGATAATACATAGCTTGTGAAGGGATCTTTGGGGAAAGGGAAGTGCAATGGAACAATGACAGAGGATCATAGTTGCAGGAAGACATACATGTGGTCTTTATTTGAACTCTAGTTCATTTTCTATATGGAATGATGACTCTGCCCAGGTTTCTTCCTCAGCCTCCATGACATAAGAAATGTGAGCTTCCCAAATTGTCAGAAAACAAAAATTTCATATATAGCAATTATTAAATTTCTTTCATTAGATAATTCTATCCTTAAAAGCAGATTTCACATGTAAAAAGTATAGATTTCTGTTCTTTGCAGACCACACAAATATTCCATGGCAGTTTGTTTATTTTTTGGAAAACATTTATTTTTAATTGAGTTTAGACTTACAGAAGAGTTGCAAACCGTGTACTGAGAGGTTCTATTTACTGCTCATCTAAAATCCACTAATGTTAATGTTATATAACTGTAGTAAAATTATAACTTCAGGAAATTAACATCCCTTATTCAAATTTTACCAGTTCTCCCACTAATGTCTTTTTTTCCTTTCCATTCCAGGAGCCTATCTAGGATCCTGTGTTGCCTTTAGTTCTTATTTCTCCTTAGCCTCCTCCAATTTTCAATAGTTCCTCAATATTTCTTTTTCTTGCATGATCTTAACACTTTTGGAGAATTATCAGTTATTTTGTATTTTGTATGCCCCTTAATTTTAGATTTGTCTGATATTTTCTTGTGATCAGAATGAGAAGAGTTTATGTAGTTTAGGCAAGAATAACACAAAAATAATGTATATCCTTCAGGTGGATCTTACCAAACAGTTCATGAAGTTGATGTATCTTATTATTTGGGATATTAACCTTGACCAATTGGTTATGATAGTGAGTACTGGGGTTCTCAACTGTAAGCTACTAAATGAACCTGTGTAGTAAAGAAAGAGATCTTGCGGGAGACACTTTGAGACTATTCAATCATGTTTCTCTACCAACTTTCACCTAATTTTAATATCTGTAGGTGGATCTATAAGTTAAAACACAATATTGTCAGTATTTTGTTGATCAAATTGTTTAAGCTTTGGCCCATTGTGAAATCCTGTTTTTTTAAAATTATCTTTTTACTTTTTGGTAACCCTACTTGTTCTGGGCTCATTTTGCGTCTTCCCACTCCCAGTTCTGGAATCAATAATTTCTCCAAAGTGGCGTGCCTCCTGCTGTTGGAGAACAATGTTTAGAAACCAACATTTGGGCACTCCGTATTCTCACTACTGGGGTGTCATTGCTGCTAAGTACTCTGACTGCTCAGAACTAGAAAATATATGTATGTATACTGATCCTTACATATACAGACATCTGTATCTATGTCTATCATCTATCTGTCCATCCATCTATTTACCTACCTCCCTTCCTTCTAATTATCTGTGTGTATATTAAACACCATGAGTTGATACTAATACCCATGATCCAATTCAACGGAGTTCATTTTAATCTTCCTTTCTCCATATTAGTGAAAATATGGAATATAGGTTGAACTCACGAATGACAAATATGTTTTTGTTCTGAGCAATTATATACATTTAACTTACTGTTTTTATGTTTTTCCTGGAGGAGATGTTGGTGTGGAAAAGATTGAGAATTGGAAATCCATTTTTGGACATTGGCATGTTTTGTGTTAGCTGACTATTATATGGCCAAGCAGAATTGTTACACAGGGTGTAGGCTGTTAATCAAATTCTCAGGGAGAGATATTAAGGCTGCAGATAAATTTTGGAATTTGCAGAATATATATGGTACTAATTGTAGGACTAGATGACATTACTTAGGGAGGAAGAGCTGATAGACAAAAAGAAAAGAAAATGTACATTAGGTCCTTGGCAACCCAACATTTAAGGACTAGGGAGAGTCAGAAGACAAAAAATAAAAATAAAAATAAAATATGCTGGGAAGGAATTTCCAGAGAAGTAGGGATGAAATAAAGTATGTCTGATGTACCAGAGTAAAAGGAAGAAAGGCTTTCAAGAAGATATTATTAGTCTTTTGTCAAATGCAGCTGAAATGCCCAACATAATGAAGATCAAGAAAAGACCACTAGATTTAACCAGATGGTATTCCTTGACTAAGAAAATACACTGCAGAGCTGATTCCAATTTACTTTTTCATCTTTATTCTACCATTCTGATGGCTTTGCTTTTTGCAAAGATAGTATATCTTCATATTTTCTCTTTTAACATGGTTTCTCTTCCACTCCATGGTTTCCAGGATGTTCAGGGACATGCTGATAAGAAACCCACAGTCATAGCTCACTGGGATGAGAGGTTTGGCTTTGTGAAAGGTACCATCTACTTTTGACAAATATGTGTGTTCTAAAGCTTTGCAAGTCATATGTTTGCTCTTGAACATGTCCATGAACCAGGCCCGATTTTCCTGCATTGGACGATCATGTTTTCATAGATTTTTACTTTGCTTGTTTCTATTTCATATTTTCACTAAAAGTTTAGTTCCTTTTCTATTTATTTTTCTTTTCTCTCTCTTTTTTTTAATTTTTAAGTAGGTTTTAAAGAGAAAAGAATAACACACACATCTTTCATTCATTGTGTCTCTAACTACTTGAAATACAGTCATATTAAAACACAGATCTGTTTTGTTTTGTTCCTTATTGTAATATATTACCAGAAACAAGACTTGGAACTTAGAAGTAAAGCTCAAAAAATGTTCATTAAATAAATGAAATGATACTTTAATAAAAGTTCACTTAATTTTAAATCAAATTTTAAAATTTTATGATCTCTTCTTTTTTCTAGATATATTCTCTTAAATATATGGAGTTATTAATATTTTTAAATTTTTTTAAATTCTGTTTGTTCTATAAAATCTTTTACTTGGGTGTTGATTTTCTGTTTCAACTTGGTACATTTCTTTCAACATCTTGGTTATCTTCAAACGTTTCGTGATTCAAGGCTATCCGTTAATTTTCGCATTTGAGTTGTCCTAATAATCTATCTCCTTTGTTTATTGTAACCTATCTAGAGATTATGAGATAGAGGAAGATATAATAACTGGATGGATTTTCTGGTTGCTTTTCTCCTGGAATATTTGTGTGATGTTCTATCCAAACCATTTATAAATCGTCTTATTTCTTCAGTTACAGAGCCAATATTTGATTATTTAATCTAAAAGCAAATGCCCTTGCTTCCAGTTAACCCAAATGAAGAATGTGGTACTAGTCAACACTCCACATTGATCTGTTTTGATTAATTAATCAGTTTGATGAACACCATCAGGCCATTTAGTGTAGGCATGAAGCATTATTGAACTGCTTTGATTTTCCTGCTCTGTTCTATAAGTGGAATTTCTACACTCATTATGCTTTCTCTCTCTTCCAGATGGATACTATACATTTTCTTATAAGTGTCAATATCAAGTGGAAATAGTTTTTATAGCTAGTAACAAATATTAGAAACAACAGTGGCCTAAATAAAGTAGAGGTTGGAAACCTCTCACAGAGTCCAGTGTCCAGCAATCACCATTGGGGTTTCATAATGTTTTCAGTTTCAGGCTCCTCCCTTTATTTTTATTTTTTATTTTTGAGACAGAGTCTTACTCTGTCTCTCAGGCTGGAGTGCAGTGGCATGATCTCAGCTCACTGCAACATTTGCCTCCTGGGTTCAAGCGATTCTCCTGCTTCAGCCTCCCAAGAAGCTGGGATTACAGGTGCGTGCCACCATGCCCGGCTATTTTGTACTTTTAGTATAGATGGGGTTTCACCTTGTTGGCCAGCATGAGAACTAAGTGGGGCCTAAAGGTGTGATGGAATTGCTGCAATCTCATTATAAAACTTGGACGAATGAGGAGTTGGTTTTTATGAATAAGCAAAGAAAGTGGTTTCTTGAGATGAAATCTATGCCTGGTGAAGAAGTTATGAACTTCGTTAAAATGACAAAAGATTTAGAATATAACATAAACTTACTTAATAAAGCAGTGGCAGAATTTGAGAAGATTGAGTCCAATTTTGAACTAAGTTCTGCTGTGGGTAAAATGCTATCAAACAGCATCACATGCTACAGAGAAATATTTTGTGAAAGCAAGAGTCAATCCACGTAACAAGCTTCATTGTTGTCTTATTCTTAGAAATTGGCATAGCCACACCAATATTCTGCAACCATCACTCTGATCAGTCATTACCCAACAACATCAAAGTAAGATCTTCCACCAGTAAAAAGATCATGACTAGCTGAAAGCTCAGATGATTATTAGCATTTTTAACAATAAAGCATTTTATTATAAATTAGGATATGCACATTGGTTTTTTAGACATAATGTTATTGCATGCTTAATAGACTACAGTATAGTAAACGTAACTTTGAGAAGGATTTGGGAAACTTAAAAATTCATGTGACTCTCTTTATTACAATATTTGCTCTATTGCAGTGGTCTAGAGCCAAATCTGCAGTATCTCTGAGGTGTGCCTATATTTATCTAGGGTTCAGTACTAGCCATGGTTTCAGGCATCTGCTGGAGGTCTTATACATGGACATGAAGGGACTATAATGCTTAGCTTCTCTTCTTAAGGTACAATGGTACAATGGGACTCCAGTCATCAAGTCGCTACCTTTCGGGTAAGAATTTGGAAATGGGGGTAGCAAGAGGAACACACACCAGCTGTTTATACTTTTCTTGAAGAATTGCCTCTAAAGTCCCACTTTCTAACTTTCCTTATGCTACATTGACCACAGCTAGCTGGAGGAGGTTGAGAAATGGATTACAGATGTTCCTCGACTTATGATGGGGTTATGTCCTGATAAACCCTTTATTCTGATAATTTCTGGCCCTTTACCTAGAATAAAATCTTAAAATCTGGATTCTTTGACCGATGAAAAAACAGAGAATAGATATTGGGAAGGGAACTAGCCTTATCTGCCACAGTGATGTTCTTTATGAGGCTTTTAACAGAGTATAGACAGTACAGGCTGCAGGTGTGGAAAAAGACACCATCACCACCTGGAAACATTTCCATTAGGAGCTACTCTGGGACTTCATAATTTATTTCCAGCCTTTCCCAAGAAGATTTACTTGGGAAATATCTAGATTTCTGGCTTGGGAAGATGCAAAGAGGTAAACGTCAGCTATATTATATCAAATTTTATTAAATAATAGAGTGTTTTATTTTATTTTTTGAGACAGAGTCTTGCTCTGTCACCCAGGATGGAGTGCAGTGGCATGATCTCGGCTCACTGCAACCTCTGCCTCCTGTGTTCAAGTGATTCTCCTGCCTCAGCCTCCTGAGTAGCTGGGACTACAGGCATGTGCCACCACGCCCAACTGATTTTTGTATTTTTGTATTTCACCATGTTGGCTAGGCTGGTCTGGAATTCCTGACCTCAAGTAATCCACCCACCTCGGCCTCTCAAACTGCTGCGATTACAGATGTGAGCCACCATGCCGGGCCCTTATAGACCTTATAATACGGAAAGACATGGGATGAAGTTAATACATTTAGAAATAGAATTTTAAAATTTAAAAAGAGCTTTGGATAAGAACTCATTACAGCTTCATATAGTGTTTTCTGGGAGTTTTATAACATCACAAAATCATAGCTAAGTGCGGTAAGGCATATGTTAACGAGACAGACTGAATCATTCTACAGTGTATATGTACTTCAGAACATCATGTTGCACACAATAAATACATACACTTCATGTTGTTATTTTTTAAATCTGTCAAATTAAAAAATAACAATATATATATTTTTAGAAAGACAAATTTTAAAAATTATGTTTTCCAAATATGGTTTAGAGTAACTGTGTATAATGAAGTGGAAGTAAAAGACCAGTTTCGATGCTGAATAAATGACTTAAGGTCAATCTGTAATAGAATCATGCCTTTTTTGTATATTTAAGAATGCTCTTTGTGATCTTCTAGTTAGAAAAAAATCATCCTCACAGCTGGGGGTTCTGAGCTGAAAGAGAAAGGTCCAAGCTCCAAGCAGAGAAGAGGCCCAGGTTTCTGTACTCAGAATGAGGGAGGAAGAAAGCATGAGTTGTTTTCCTCCTGAGGTAAAACTACCTTAAAAGTTGCAGATAACCAAAGAATTGTACAGAGGTGCAAGATAAATAGAAAGACAGAAGGAGAGTTATAGGATAAGAAAGGAGTCAGAAAGGCCAGGAAAAGTAGTGTAGTAAAGTAGAAACCTTGTGGTTCTCTCGATGGCTTCAAAAAACAAAACGTGCAGGTGTGAGATGCACAGGAAGGACAGTAGGATCCCATCACCTCTCTCTTCCCTTCGTATTAAACGTCCAGTTAGCTTACAGGCTGCTCAGATGGATTCTTTTTATAGCTTGGCTTCTCCTAAGCACACTTTCTTTAGTGTACCTGACTGCACATGACCCTCCTTTGTTCAGAGTTCTTTAATATTTCATTTTCTGCTGATCTCTACTCTCCCTCTTCGGGCTTCTGCTAACACGTATCGTGTCTTTTTCAAGGAGTTTCTAAAATGGTGGCAACATAATTCAGACAATAGGTAGTGAATGTCTTCCAAGCAAAAATGCCTTTTAACAAATCTTTTTGGAGGGACATAAAAAAATATTAGGAGTAACAAAACTCAGTAGTTTCTCTGTTGTTGAAATATTTGGCTGTGCTCTGAGAAACTTTTCTTAAAGCTGTTAAGTGCAACGTAACAGGGTTTCAGCCCTGTTACTTACCACACAGTTTTTTATCTGTAGAATGGGTATTACCATAAAACCCTGTCACCCAGGCTGTAGTGCAGTGGTATGATCTTGGCTCACTGCAGCCTCTGCCTCCCAGGTTCAAGCGATTCTCCTGCCTCAGCCTCCCAAGTAGCTGGGATTATAGGAACACACTACCATGCCCTGCTAATTTTTTTTTTTTTTTTTTTGGAAGAGATGGTGTTTTGCCATGTTTGCCAGGCTGGTCTTAAACTCCTGACCTCAGGCGATCTGCCTGCCTCAGCCTCCTGAAGTGCTGGGATTACAGGTGTGAGCCACCATGCTTGGCTTCTGTTCAACTTCTTTAACATTAGATGCACACCCTATGCCAGGTTGAAAATGATTTAGAAGACATGCCCATTGGCCACAGGCACCAGCAAGTCCTGTTTCACTCTCCTTGAGTAAACAGTGGACTCTGTTGACTCCAAAACAAAAAGGAAGAGAATAAGTTCATTATGATAGTAATCTTTGTTTGCCAGTATAACCTGATCCAACAAGTTTGGGGGCTTCCAACTCCAAATGGTGAAAAAGCAATTCAAGGTAAACTTGCCCTTCCCTGTTCTTAATCTCCATATTATATTTTTTATGTGTGAGTCTATGTTAGGAGTTAATGGCAGTGCCTCTTACCAGGCTATGCTGACCTTAATGGCAACAATGCTGTTGCAGCCTTGTTTATGAAAGCTGAGGGATCCCTCTGGATCTAATCAAGAAACAGAAAGTTGTAGCTTGAGGCCTAAACTGAGTTGTTGGAGAATTGGGAGTTCTAAACTGCTAGATGTGTGCTGGGGCTTGGTGTTCCTCTCTCAGTTTTACTATAATCAGGGTCACCAGTGGAACTAAGCATCCTGTATGATATTTATCTAAGCCCTGTGCTATCCCAGGATAAGTGCTGACTGAGGGCCAAAGGAGCATTTCCCATAGCACAGTGCATCTACATCAAATGAGAGAGGAGCAGAAAACAAGTTTTTAACACCATACGCCTTGTCGTGAGGCGCCAGTGCTAATTGCCCCCAAAGGGACTTCCCAACCACACTGAAAAGCCCCTGGGGCCTATGAACCTGGCAGACATAGATTTGAATAAAATATTTTGAATGAGTGATAACTCTGCCATTTAGTAAGGATGCTACCTCAAGCAAGTTAATTAACATCTGACAGTCTCAGGTTTCTGATCTGTAAAATGGGGATGGTGTTACCTATCTCAGACGGCTGTTGTAAGGATTAAATTAAATTAGGTAACACATGTGAAGTGCCTAGTACATACCCTTGACATATCAGAGGGGCTTAAGAAATGTTGGTAGGCAGAAAAGTTAAGTACACAAATAATGACATATAAATGATGACATGAGGTTAACGTGGTGAACTGTGCAGAAGTGGCAGTATAAAGTTTGACAGGAAAAGGGGAAAAAAACTTATTGAACACTTAGCACTTGACCTGCTTCTGGAATAATCAGTAGCATTTCAATGGTCAGAGGTGGAGGAAGGGTACTTTCTGATAGAGGGAAGAGCTTGAGGAAGGTCCACAGTTAGAAAAGGCAAATGATCCTAGGAATTGCAAGGAGACCAGTTGGCTGAAGTGTAGACTATTGTGAGGCACAAAAATGATAAGGGTTGGAATTTGTAGTAGATGTGGTGTACAAAAATGATCAGGTTGGAAAGTTAAAAACCACCATGTAGAGAATCCCTGAAGGATTTCTGGCACAGATAGCAGCCTGATCAGAGGGGATTAACAAGAATATGAAGTAAATATGGTTGAGGTAGGCCAAAAAAGTTGAGAGCAGAAAGATGAGGTGAGGATGGGATGCCGGTTCAGTAGATTAGACTGAGGTCAAGTAGAAGGTTAACAAGGGGAATGCACGAGGGTGGTGGCAGTGGGATAAGTGGAAAGGTGTGGATATGAAAAATATGCTGGAGGTAGGGATTAGAGCTTTCAGGAAATATTTTTTACAAAAGTATATGAGTTAAAGTGATTCCTTTGGTTTGGAACCATTGAAGTTGGATGTTTAAACCAGAGAAAAAAATTAAAATTCTCCATTTATCATGAAGTACTTATAGGGTAGTAATGTGTGTTGTTTTTGTTTGATATTAGAGGGGGCTAAAGAAGAATACATTCCTGGGATGAGGAGATACTGAAGAAGTTATTTTGTTTATTCTCCTGTCTCAAGGTAAGAGTATACTAAAAATAAACTAAGCTGATACTTATTTGACTTATTAAAACAACTTTAAAAATTACAAAAGTGACATATTTCATTAACAGACAAAATATAGGGAAATAAAAAAGATAATAAAATAATCTATAATTTCATTACTCAAACTATTATTTTTATGTATATATGTGAGAGAGGTAGCAGAAAGGTACAGACTGTGGGGTCTGGATAAAACTAACTGGGCTGGTTTCAATTCTAGCTTCTGCACTCAGTAACTGTATGACCTTGGAGAAGGTATTTAATCTCCTCACACCTCCATTTCTTTATCTTTACAATTAATAGAATTCATTTAACAACTATAATATGACAAGTAAGTTATTACATGAAACTGTTGAGAACTGTTTCTGGTGCATACTAATTGGCCAATACATGTTAACTGTATTATAATTATAGTTTTAGTGGAAGTATAGTTAACATTGTCTTATAGGAGTAAAAAGTTATTAAGAATTTAGGAGTGAGAGAAGTGGGTTAAAGGAGTAGCTGTGAAAGATATTCTGAGGAAAAGGCTGATAAGACTTGGCAAAGAGAGGCAGGAGTTGAGGTTGGTGTTGTGCTGTCTGCTGAGGATTTGACGTGTGGCTAGTGCACCTGAAGAAATAAATTTTTAATTTCATTTAATTTGAATTAAATTGTAGTTATAGTGACTGAGTCTCACTCTATCACCAGGATGGAGTGCAGCGGTGTGATCTCGGCTCACTGCAACCTCCACCTCCTGGGTTCAAGCGATTCTCCTCCCTCAACCTCTCGAGTAGTTGGGACGACAGGTGCGCCCCACCACACCCAGCTAATTGTTGCATTTTTAGTAGAGACAGGGTTTCACCATGTTGGCCAGGATGGTATCCATCTCCTGACCTTGTGATCCGCCCACCTCGGCCTCCCAAAGTGCCCGGATTAAAGGTGTGAGCCACCGTGCCTGGCTGAATCTACTTTATTAATGTAAATTTTATGAAATCCAAATAGAAATCAAGTATTTCTGATACAAATTTAGTGTCTGAATTGACATGGCTGTAAAGTGTAAAATCCATGCCAAATTTGGAAGACTTAGTACCCCCAACATGTAAAATATCTTAATAATCCTTAGTACTGATTTTGTGTTGAAATGATAATGTTTTAGATGTTATCTAAATAAAATATACTATTAAGTTAAAAGAAGTTGGACAACTCAAAATTCAATCAAATTGTAGAATATCAACATTTAGTCCCATTGTAGCCATGTTCTCTTTGGCCCTGATTTCAAGAATGAGGTTATAATACTCTATCTAGTTATATATTACATAGCTCTCTATATAAATATAACATATACAATAAATTTATTATGTAATATTATATATAATATAACCTGTTCTTAAAAACTGAATAATCCAGGGCCAATTTTTCTATTCTATTGTGATAACTCAAGTGTGCATTTTAAGTTAGTCACCACGTATGATTCGTTGTAAAGCATACTCAGTTTTAAAACACATCCTGTCCTGAAGAAACGTCCTTGAACTTAGTCAGTGTCATAGGTTTGTGCTCGGAATCTATTTCTTGAAATGGATTTTAGGACTAGAAGAGCAATCATAAATCTTGAAGGTAAGAACTCTGTAAGTGTAGCAGGACGAGCCACAGACAAAACCCTTCAGACACCAGGTTAAAGAAGGAAGATGCTTTATCCGGCCGGCAGCGTCCGCAGATTTGTGTCTCAAGAACCAAGCTCACTGAATAGAGTTCCTGGCCCTTTTAAGGGCTTATTACTCTAAGGGGTCCACGTGAAAGGGTCATGCTAGATTGAGCAAGCAAGGGGTACTGACTAGGTGGGAGTGGTGAGCAAGGCAAGTATTTCTCTGTACCATTGTCTGTGATCTAAAGATAGCACAAGCGGTTAGGGTGGTGGTTAATCTTTAACCTACAGGCCTGGCCAGTGGCGCCGATCAGTCTGTTATTTTTCAGTTTTTACTTCCTCCTTTTCTTTGGACACAGGGGATTGTAGGAGAAATGGCCTCTCTCCTCATTAGAAGTGAACATCCTATTCCATGCGACCTACAACTAGCCCCTAAGATGTTGGGATGCAAGGAAGTGGTATGTGCATGGATAAACAGTAGTTCAAGGAAGGTGAAATCCAAATATTCAGGGCTTAGAAATGTAGCTCCATTATCACAGAAGGCAAATGTGTATAGTGTTACAGGTAGTTAGATAGGCATGAATGAGGCAGGAGAGAGCTCTTCCCCCACCCACTAGGAATGTCAGGTGATGGTTCAACAATTATCACACTGCCTCGCTAAAAATAACAATTCGGTAGCCAGTGCCAGGGCACCAAAGAGAGACAATCTCCTGATGATCCACAGCTATTAACATTAAAGTGTTAACTGAATAGAGACGCCAGGGAGAAGAAACTTCTTGGGCATGCATGTTAACAGTCAAAATGGCTAAGTATGATCTTCCAGGGACACTCCACCGGAAAAGGGAAGAAAGCCTCAGATGGGCATGCCTACTACTTCCTAAAAACACTACCGCATGCTCAGTTCCCAAGGATAAAGAGGGGACTGCGCAAGCGGGAAGCCCACCCTAAGGGAAGAATCGTGGAAAAGAGGTGAGCCAAAAAGTCCTAGGAGATCAAGGTTAAATGCTCTCTTTAACCTTCAGGCACCCTCCTGGATCTCTTCCAAGTGAACTTTCCATTCTTTCCTGTTCTATAGCCTTTTTTAAAAAAACTTCCACTCTTGCTCTGAAACTCTCTTCCGTCTTGTTCTGCCTTGTGCTCCTCAGTAGAATTCTTTCTTCTGAAGAGGCAAAAATTGAAGTTGTTGCAGACGCATTAAGATACACTGCTGGTAACTTCGGGGAACTCCGATACCAGCCACCAGTAACATATAGTATGGGAAAATATAGTGGCCAAAAAGCATGACCTCTGACAACACATTGCACAGTCCTTTGATATCCTGAGTTCACTTGACAGCTGAGTTGAAGAATTTACTTCTCTCTGTTCTGCTGTTCTCTCTTCTTTTGGTGACAATTAAAAGTGGATTCAGAATAGACATTGTTTATAGTGTAGCTGAGGGAATGATAAAGAAATCAAAACGAAGTTGCACATAAAACTTTATCATGTTCATCCTCTACCTGATATTTTTCCAAGTTTCATACTACCTATAGCTGCCTGATATATATACCTATAGCTGCATGAAGTGACAGATCATATCATTTGGTAGTGACATGTTCTTTTATTTATAAATCTACCTGATAGTGAAAAGCAGTACTCACATTCTACTTTATATTATATTTGCCTCGAATTTAGTTGACATGCTTGTATGATTTTTCTTCCAGAAGAATGTTAAAATAAAATTTTTAGTTTTAAAGCAAAAGATATTAGTAAGTGTTGGGTTTTAAGGAAGTTCAAAAAATATCATTCCTGATGGAGACAACACGTTTAAGCAGATGGTAATAAATAATATCATCCTTGCTGTGCATGGTAGCTCACACCTACAATCCCAGCACTTTGGGAGGCCAAGACAGGAGGGCTTGAGCCCGGGAGTTGGAGACCAGCCTGGGCAACTTAGTGAGAAATCATCTCTACTTAGGAAAAAAAAAAAAAAAAGAAAAAGAAAATGAAAAAATTACATGACCATGGTAGTGCCAGCTACTCTACTACTCAGGAGACTGAGGTGGGAGGATATCACTTGAGCCCAGGAGTTCAAGGCTGCAATGAGCCATGATTACACCACTGCACTCTAGCCTGGGCAACAGAATGAGACCCTGTCAAAAAAAAAAAAAAAAAAAAAAAAAAAATCGCCTATATTGCAAGTAAAGACCAGATGAAAAACCATGGATTAGATGTTATAAAATAATGAGTTTTCGAAAACTAGATCCCGTAATTAGACATGCCTAGCCAGTTACTGACAGTGCTGGAAAACCATAGGTGTCTGGACGCATAGCCAATTTGCTGTTGAGTTTATTGCGGAAAACTTTTTAGATAAACAGATGCCGAACAGAGAGAAAGGGAAGATGCGGGGGTCACTTATGCCCATTTTCTTAGCCAAAATTCACCCCTCAAACAATACACTCTTTCTTCCATGGGTAAGTGAAGTGGCCAGAGATGGCAGGCATGTGACAATAATAAATATTCCCTTCATATTGGAGGACAAAAGAGCAGAACTATGGTTTCTCTTTCAACAGTGGAAATATAAATATACATTGTACTTATGTTTAAATTTTGAGTGCCTTTACATACTTATGTCTTTTTATCAATAAAATAAAATTGTATCTCTAAATTAAGTCAGGTTTCCTGACCTTAAAAATTAGTTAAAATATGTTTGTTGAACCATTTAGGCCTGCCACCTATATTGAGTTTCACTTTTACCAAATTTTGATTATTTATGGTTAATGATAGTTTGGGTCTTCTTTTTATTCCTCTTGAATCATTTGTAATTTATGTTTTCCTAAATATTACCACACCAGCTTGATCATAAAATTTATTAGCATAGAGTTGTTGCATATAATATTTTTCCATAATTCTTTTAATCTCTTCGTATCTCTGGTGTCTTGTTCACATTTTTGTCTTGACTTACACTTATTTACAAATTCTATAAACTAAACGCCATTTACTTTATTATTCTGTGTATTCTCAGTGTCTAGACCTTGGTTCATGGTAGGGACTTAATACATATTTGTTGATTATATTTGTTTTCAAAACTATATTCTAGCATCAGTTAAGAAAGATGAGACAAGTTTGTTCTGTATGCTTTGGCATTGGCAAGCCTCTCATAAAAGAAACATAAGATTTCACACTGATTATTCATCCTACATTGTGTACCTGCCAAGTACTATTGTTAAAGGCAAAAATAATTCTAGCAATAGGGATATTGTATGATAAAATGGATTTGATGATAAAATATTTATGAAACTACTAAAATTGTGACAATACAGATAATTTATTTTGTTGTTTGCTTCATGTATTGGTGTTGAGAATAGACCCAGCATACAAGTGGAACATTTTTCTTTCTACTTTTCATTGAGAATGTTAAAATGAAAGTCCCCAATGTTTTATTTCACATATGCAAGTTGTTTTGTGGAATCATAGTCTGAATACACTAGTTATGTTTTTCATATTTCCCTTCTCTGTGTTTTTCTTGTTGATACCATTTTCTTACTACCCACTCTTTTTTATAAACCATAATTTGGGATCGAAGTCGGTAAAAATTTAGGATAGGAAAGGGTTGTCATTAAGCTACTAGAGTGATGAGAAGTAGAAAGAAAGAAAAACGGAAAAATTGAGTTAAAAATCCCAGATCACTTAAAATTCAGTGCTAGGTGTCTCCCATAGACACGCAGGTGTATAAAAGACTGATCCTAAAGTGCTACAGATCAGGAACTGTAGGTGAGATCCATAATTAATTTTACTGTGGTATGAGTTGTATGTTATTGAGTTCCAAACTCACCTTCCATTCTCTACTTTTTGAGGCTGGAGTTGGGGCTCTTCACTACATTTCTGCATTACTCCATGGCTCTGTGTAAGACCCTCTAGAAGAGCAGCCAGGCAGAGACAGCAAGGCTGGTGGAAGGAGATGAGACTTGCTTTTTCCTGTCGGTTTCTTGCAGAATTCCTGTCTGTCTCATGTGGAATTCCTGTCTGTCTGTGGTCTCTGTTCACACATCAGCAGCACTTCTTCATTGTAGTAGCAATGAAGATCCTTCCCATAACAGTAGCTGAATCCAATTTGCAGTTTTTCTAACATCTTCAAAAACAGCCTCATTTTTCTCCATTCCATATAAACCAGCACCAGCCAAGCAACGGCTTCTCTGTAAGCTGTAAGGGGCCCCATATAAAGATACATTTTAATAATTCCAATCTCTTTCCTTTGTTCCCTCTACCTTAGGAGTGGTTTCTATAGTTGCTTCCTATAGTTGCTACCTTTGTGAAACTTTACATTTCTCTTAGATACCTAAATAACAACTTTGTACAAAGTTTAACATTTTTTCATACTAAATTCTTCCTATTAAACATAAGCAGGGAAATAGAAATTCCTTGTAAAATAAAATACAAAAAATTAAATTATCTCTGTTTATATGATTGTTGTGATTTTTTTTCGTTCTTCTTAATGGACGCTGACTAACAGAAACACCAGTACAGTTGTTAAGGGAATTTGTCTATCGCTTTATTTGTTTTAATTATATCATGAGCCATCCTGTTGTGATGAATATGTGGATTTCAGAGTCATATAAATCAGAGTTCCACCAGGCTTCATTAATTCCATGGAGTGAGATTTGGGGAGGGTTATCTTAACCTTTCTGAGCTTCAGTCTCCTCAACTGAAAATAACATCTACTTCATAGGTCTATGACGATTAAATAGGATGATGTTTGCAAAACATGCAGAATGCGCTCAGTAAATGGTATAGATAATCTTAGTGATGAAGATTGTGATCAAGGAACAGTGGTAAGTTTCAAATCATCAGAAGTGAAATTTGTTTTTAACTTTTATTTTAGGTTCAGGGGTTGATATGGTTTCACTGTGTCCCCACCCAAATCTCATCTTGAATTGTAACTCCCACAATTCCCACATGTTGTGGGAGGAACCCAGTGAGAGGTGATTGAATTATGGGGTGGGTCTTTTCTGTGCTGTTCTTGTGATAGCGTATGAGTCTCATGAGATCTGTTGGTTTTAAAAACAGGAGTTTCTCTGCACAAGCTCTCTCTTTACCTGCCATCCACTTAATCTGTGACTTGCTCCTTCTTGCCTTCTGCCATGATTGTGAGGCCTCCCCCGCCATCTGGAACTGTAAGTCCAATTAAACTTCTTTCTTTTGTAAATTGCCCAGTCTTGGGTGTGTTTTTATCAGCAGCATGAAAACGGACTAATACATGGGTACATGTGCAAGTTTGTTTTATAGGCAAATTGTATGTCATGGGGATTTGATATACAGATTATTTCATCACTCAGGTAATAAGTGTTGTACCTGATAGGTAATTTTTCAATCCTCACTTTACTCCCACCCTCTACCCTCAAATAGGCCCTGGTGTCTTTTGTTCCCTACTTTGGTCCATGTGTATTCAATGTTTAGCTCCTATTGTAAGTGAGAACATGTGGTATTTGGTTTTCTATTCCTGCATTAGTTTGCTTAAGATAATGGCCTACGGCCTACAAGCTTCATCCTTGTGGCTACAAAGAACATGATCTCTCATACTTTTTAATGACTGTATAGTATTCCATGGTGTCTATGTACCAGATTTAAGCTTTTGAATCTAGTTTAATTGCTTTAAGACCTAAAATTCTAAAATCTGGAGGTATTGATATATCAAAGTTACAAAATTAGTGACAAACCTCAGACTTCTGATTATACCTAGAAACTTTGATCATACTTTTCCACCAGAATCTCCCCAGTAACATGTGATTTCACTCAAGTTTATTATTCCATAGTGGAACCCTGACAGATAACACCATGTTAAACATTGACTGAGTTAATTTTCAAGGATTGCAATGCTGTATAGGGAAGTAAAAGTAAATCATGAAATTTATAAAAATAAAAACAAATTACTTTAATGATAAAAATAATTTTCCAAGGGGGAATATGCATTTACACATTATGTGTAGATAATTTATTTTTCAGAGAAGTAGTGGAGTATTTTGTTTAGATAATAAACTTGGCATCAGACTGCTTGGGCTCAAATCTAGACAATACCCTTGCTAGCTCTGTAAACTTGGGTGATTTACATAATTTTACCATGTCTCAGTTCTCTAATTTATAAAATGAGGATAGGCAGTTTCTAACATGTGGTTTTAAGAGGGTGATTACAAAGAAATCAGTTAGAACATTGCTTGTCATACTGAAGAAAATGTGTTCTCTTTTTGATCAAATTTAACATTCTTTCACATAGCAAGAGGTCACTGAAAATATTTCATGTTCTTGTCTTTTTGGCACTAAAAAATACATAGGTTGAGTTTTCAGGAAACTTCAAGTAATTACTTTTTTAAAAATTACTTTCACTACTTGTAATTTATAAAACACCAGGCTAGCACCTGAAATGCAACTGCCACTTTTCTGCCATCTCCTAGCACCACACTGTAATAACTCTGAATTATATAGGATTGGAATTATATATGAAGTGTTCCTCAATAACTAAACTTTGTCCTGTAATTAAAACAGACATTCAGGTGAATTGGAGGGTGAAGAATTGTCTGGTCCATTAAATTAGTCTGGTGCTATTTCTTATCCTCTTCACTTGAAATTTTCTATGTAATACCCCTTGACTAAGAAATAATCATTCCTAGTAAGAGGAAATTGATCACAAATATGTTCTACTTGTGAGGAAAACAATAGAAACAAAAACTCAGTTAATAGTGAGCCACATCTTGGGGAAAATATATTCAATTGCTTTGACCACCATAAACGAATCTGAACGGAATTCTGACTTATCTTTGGAAAGATGGTTGATCTTAGCTTAATCACAAAAAGGAAGACAGTGATAAAAGAGTAGGGGGAATGCTGAAATGAGTTTTTCCAGAGCACAGAAGTAGGTAAAGTTGATTGATAGCTAGTGCTACCCTCAGTGTAAGACTCCATCAATATAATTAAATTAAAAGTGAAGAGTTGGTTTGGAATTTTCTCATCACTTCTCAAAATCACAAGGGCATCTGTTAACAAAGCTGCTTTCTTACATGCAAGAAAGTTCAAGGGAATTGAAACACAGAGACCAGAATTATGAGACTATCGAACTCTTTTGTCTTTATTATATTTAATCAAGTCTCGGCTTTAAAGCATGGAAGTAACAATATAAAGGTCACATTTCAGATGAGCAAGCACTCTGAGAGTTTTTAATCTGATTTTGGATTTAACCAAACAACTTACAAGTCATTTAGAAACTAAATTCCTTCCATTCATTCAAAAAACATTAATTAAGCACGTATTATGTTTCAGGCTAGGTGCTGTGGCTACAGAGTAAGAAATTATTTAGAAAATTTTCAGTGATATTTCAGAAATATACAAGGTGTAATTTCTTAGAAATATGTGAGTTTCTGTCATTGGGTGCAATAAAACATAAAACTATCTCTACAAGAACAAAATGAGAAAATAAAGCAAAATAGCAGTATGTGAGAGCAAATTAGAGGTATTCAATGACTATAACTTTGCTATAAGTCAATGGTAGGGTGAAGTTACTTAAAAAAGTAATACGATTTCAGGGTGAATTAGAATGTCAGTAGCAGCTTCCTGGTGGTCTAGTGGTTAGGATTTGATCTCACTGCTACACCCCCAGTTTAGATTCCAAGTCAAGGAAATCTTTCTTGAAAAGAAGTCAAGAACATATTGTAATAGTTTTCTCCTTGTTTAGAGTTACACTGTGGGCTGAAAACACATGTAAGTAATCCATTTGATTCTATGTTTTCTACTTTAAGAACAATCATGTCAATATATGAGTCTAACATTGCAACTATTGTAACTGAGCAAAACTTGAGACTTGTGAAAGGTAAAAATGTGTGCCCTAATATTTTTGCCCTACGTGAAAGAGTGATTGAACTTCATTGACTCTCGAGGGAAATAATGAGGGAAATTATAGCAGTTAGTTAATGTTGAGCTTAGCTACTTTTTTTTTTTTTCGGAATTCAGGCAACACTTCAGCTGCTGGGAATGATCTTCTGCGACGACTTTCTGCTCCTTTGTAATCTTCCTAAGCTGAATACAGTCTCTTCACTCAAAAGTAAGTCCCCTCCCTGGGGATAGCTCAAGTCTAATGGTCAGTTGATAAGGTAAGAAGAACCCTCCTACGTTCGTTTGCTCAAGTCGGGGCAACTTAAAAGGCCTATCTCAGCTCCAGATGTTCCTAACAGAGGTCTCTTGCAACCACAGCTAAACTCCTGCCACTGCCCAGTCCTACTTCCTTCACTCCCCTAGAGGTGTTGATGTAGGGGTTGCCTTTCAATAAACCTGTAGTCAAATCTCCCTCTCAGAGTCTTATTTCTGGGAATCCAGCTTAAGACATAGGAAGATCTGAGTTCGGCATTAGGAGAAGCTTTCTTACAAGTAGAATTGCCTCAACGGTATGAACTCTAGAGATTGCTGAGAGGTGACAACGTGCTAGCAGCTCTGGCTGGCTCTTGGCGCCTCCTTGGCCTCAGTGTCCACTCTGGCCATGCTCCAGGAGCCCTTCAGCCCGCCACTGCGCTGTGAGGGTCCCTTTTTGGGATGGCGGAGGCCAGAGCCGGCTCCCTCTGCTTGCAGGGAGGTGTGGAGGGAAAGGCGTGGGCGGGAAACGGGGCTGCGCACGGTGCTCGCGGGTCAGCGCGAGTTCCGGGTAGGCGCGGGTTCAGCGGGCGCCACACGCGCAGCAGCCGGCTGGCGCCCCACCCCTCCTCCCCCCGCAGTGAGGGCTTAGCACCCGCGCTAGCAGCTGCGGAGGGTGCGCCTGGTGCCCCAGCACTGCCGGCCCGCCCGCGCCACTATGGAATTCTCGCTGCGCCTCAGCCGCCTCCCTTGGGGCAGTGCTCAGGGCCCGCAGCCCGCCATGCCCAAGCCCCTTCCTACCGGTGGGCTCCAGCGCCGCCGGAGCCTCTGCCTCCCTGACGGGCGCTGCCCGCTGCTCCATGGCGCCGGGTCCCATTGACCACCCAAAGGCTGAGGAGTGCGGGCTTGCCTCAGAGGACTGGTGGGCAGCTCCGCCTGCTAGCATGGCGAGATCCACTAGGGGAAGCCAGGTGGGTTCCTGAGTAGGGTGGGGACTTGGAGAACTTTTATGTCTAGCTAAAGGATTGTAAATGCACCAATCAGCACTTTGTGTCTGGCTCAAGGTTTGTAAATACACCAATCAGTGCTCTGTGTCTAGCTAATGTAGTGGGGACTTGGAGAACTTTTGTGTCTAGCTCAAGGTTTGTAAATGCACCAATCAGCACTCTGTGTCTAGATACAGGTTTGTAAAAGCACCAATCAGCACCCTGTCAAAACACCAATCAGCTCTCTGTAAAATGGACCAATCAGCAGGATGTGGATAGGGTCAGATAAGGGAATTAAAAGCAGGCTGCCTGAGCTACCAGTGGCAACCTGCTGGGGTCTCCTTCCACACTGTGGTAGCTTTGTTCTTTCGCTGTTTACAATAAATCTTGCTGCTGCTCAGTCTTTGGGTTCGCGCGGCCTTTGTGAGCTGTAACACTCACCGTGAAGGTCTGCAGCTTCACTCTTGAAGCCAGCGAGACCACAAAGCCACCAGAAGGAAGAAACTCTGGACACGTCTGAACAGCAGAAGGAACAAACTCGGGATACACCATCTTTAAGAACTATAACACTCTCCGCCAGGGTCCGCAGCTTCATTCTTGAAGTCCGCGAGACCAAGGACCCACCAATTCAAAGCAGAAGGAAGTGACCATGATCTGAGGTTGGTGAAGAGAGAATTCTTATTTCATAAGGAGTTGGATTGAATGATTTTATGATTTTAAAAGCTTCAAAGGCTTTAACTCTGATTCTATACTATATAAAATAATGCAGCCAATCTGTTTAGAAAGTCTATCTCTGTGATGTTTCTTTCACCTAAGCACAGGTGACTTATTAGAGAAAATAATTCTTTGTACATCTTGGACCCATACTCAACTCCTGGAAAAGTATATAACCTATAGCTTGGCCCAAGATTCCCAAAACTAACAACAAAAGACTACAGAAAGAAGAGTAATTAAATATACAAAGGCAAAATATTTGGTTTTCCTAATCTTTTGAGTTATATCCCTGGTTGTACAGGATCAACAACCTTCAGAAGCCAATCAGCCCTCTTGTGTTATCACTAGACCATGTTGACTGTGTCAAGCTCACCTTTAATGCTGAACAGTCTAGAGAAGTTTTTTTTTTGGCTGCCCGGCGTCCTTCCCTTTTCTCATGTATCGTGATGATAAACTTACAAAGTAGAGTTTGACTCTCACTGTTAAAATCCCAGATATTTGCTTCCTCAATCTCTCTTGTAGTAAAAGCATGAGAATTTGTTCCAGGTACCACCAACCGAATTCACCTACCCCAGACTATAATCCAGAAATTATTTCTGGGTCTGTTTAAAATATGGATCATAGTAGCACCAGAAGTTGTGTGTAGTTTCCAGGGAGAGTAGTAGTATTGGTGTTAATGGCTCTCTAATTAATTAGTGGAGCTTAAATCACAAGCTACATCTAGTCCTGAGAAATGGTAGCAGCAGAACCTTTTCTGACTAAGTATCCTCTCAGCCTAATGCTTTACCTCTTGAGGGAATTCTGTGAGCTAACAAAAATATTTTTAAGAAACATGTTTTTCTGCTTTAGCCACTCAGAGTGAATCTGGATTGGTTATAGGATCTTGCTAGATTTGAAGACAGTGAAAATCTAGCTAGTGTCATGAGATAGAACTCTGGGTGTTCACAGCACAGACTTAAAAAAATAACTAATGAAAATCACCCTGGTGATAAGCTGGAGAAAAAGAGCCTTTGAAAATCACAGGGACTACTGCCATGGAACTCTGTGAAAAAGATAAATGATATAAGAATTGCGGGGTTTGGGCCGGGCGCGGTGGCTCAAGCCTGTAATCCCAGCACTTTGGGAGGCCGAGACGGGTGGATCACGAGGTCAGGAGATCGAGACCATCCTGGCTAACACGGTGAAACCCCGTCTCTACTAAGAAATACAAAAAACTAGCCGGGCGAGGTGGCGGGCGCCTGTAGCCCCAGCTACTCGGGAGGCTGAGGCCGGAGAATGGCGTGAACCCGGGAGGCGGAGCTTGCAGTGAGCTGAGATCCGGCCACTGCACTCTAGCCTGGGCTACAGAGCCAGACTCCGTCTCAAAAAAAAAAAAAAAAAAAAAAGAATTGCGGGGTTTGGTGGTTATTTCTAGTGATAATCCATACCTTAAAGGAATAGAAAAACTGGATATCTTAAAATCTAAATTCAAAACTTTGCCTGAAAATCATGGGCATCCTGTGATAGTGCTGTCAGTGCTTAATAACAGGTATTCTCACTCAACTTCAAATTCACTTCTACGTTCTTTTCTTTGACAGTTAGTTTAACACTCAGCAAACCATCTTTCTGCTTTGCCAGTTGGCTCCCAAGTAGGCTATGTTAGCAGTGAACACTTAAGAAAATGGGAAGGCTGGAGGAGAAAGAAGACACTTGTTTCTTTGTTTGTTTCTCATTTCTGTCAACATCACTCAGCCCCACTTTTTCATCCTTGCTATGGTTTGAATGTCTCCCACAAAAGTTCATGTGTTGGAAACTTAATAGCCAATGTAACCGTATTAAGAGATAAGAGAAGATGATTGATTCATGGATAAAGCTATTACCCTCGGGATTGAGTTAGTTCTCCAGAAAGTAGATTGTTATAAAAGTGAGCTGGGCTTGCTCTTGCAGTCTCTTTCACATGCATTTGCTTGTCTTTCTGCTTTTTCACCATGTTATGACACAATATGGAAGTCCTACCCAGATGCTACCACCATGTCTTTGGACTTCTCAGGCTTCAAAACCATGAGTCAAATAAACTTTTATTTATAAATTACTCAGTCTCACATATTCTATTATAACAATAGAAAACAAACTAAGACAGAAAATTGGTACCAAAAATTGGGATTGTTGCTATAACAGATACCTTAAAAAGTGGAAGCAGCTTTGGATCTGGGTAATGAGTAGGGGCTGGAAGGGATTGGAGAATCAGCCTAGAGAAAATCTGTATTGCTATAAACAGAACATTAAGGACTATTTTGGTGAGGACTCAGAAGAAGACTAGACCAGCATGCACAGGATGCAGAAAAAAACAGTCAAAGGAAATTACTTTCCACCCTTAAGACTAAACATTGTTTGGTCTGTTGGGTTTTGGACTTAGTTGGCCTGTTATTCTTTTCTGCTTACCTATTTCTCCCTTTTGGAATAGGAATGCCTATCCTATTCCTGTCCCACCATAGTATTTTAAAAGTAGATAACTTGTTTACATGTATAGGCTAACAGCTGGAAGGAATTTGCCTCAAGGTGAATCATGCCTTGGGTGTCACCCATATCTGATTCATTGAGACTCTGGAATTTGGACTTTCGAGTTTTTGCTGGAAGAAGTTCAGACTTTTTGGGCTATTGGAATGGAATGAATGTATTTTACACTGTGAGAAGGACATAAATTTGGGGAGCCAGAGGTGGAATTCTGTGATTTAATGTGTCCCCCAAAAGAGTATGTGTTGGAAACTTAATTGCCAATTTAACAGTATTAAGAGGTGAGCCCTTTAAAAGGTGATTGCATCATGACGGCAGAGCTTTCCTGGATGAATTTATGTCATTATCTTGGGTGTAATTTAGTTCTTGTGGGAGTAGTGAATTACTTATTGTGAGAGTAAGTTAGCTCTTGAGAGAGTTGGTTATTTTAAAAGTAAGTTCACCTTGCTGTTTTTTGCAAGTGCTTTCTTGTGCTTTTGCTTTTGTGTATGTTATGAAAAAGTATAACACAAATGGTCTTACGATTTGCTGCTGCCATGCCCTTGGACTTGCCAGTCCCTAGAATCATAAGCCAAATAAACTTTTTAAAAGTACATGAATCTCATGAATTCTGTTATAGCAAAGGACTAAGATAATTCCAACAATTCTCAGTTATTCCTGTATCAGCAATTTAATCCAATTTGCATATTTTCAACATCTGCAGAACTGAACTATTGTACTTTCTCATAAACACAGGAGGAGCTAGCCAAAATGGCTCTGGAAAACAGTTCTATTGAAAAACTAATTCTCCTTAGCCTTACTCAAATCCATTTTGCTCTCTCCTGCTCTAGAACTAGAAACAGATTGCAGGTTAGAGTATATTCCAAGAAGGCACTTATATAAGCCAAGTTAGAAAGAGTAATATTTCCCCTCCCCAAGTTACAAGATTTTGCTAATTTTAAAATACAGAAAAGTGTAAAGAATACTTTGTGAATGAATTCTGATGTGTTAGCTCCAGGAAGTAGCAAACTTAAAAGTGAGTCCATTTATCAAAAATTTTGGATTCAATGTGTTAGCTCAGGTATCTTCAAGGGGTTCTTACTATTTCATTAGTTGGATTTTCTAAAATCCAACTGGACATGATTGCACATACAAAATAAATCTGAAATATAAAAAATTAATCCTAATATGGTATCAAAAGGCTTTCCTTTATTGAGCACATTAATTAGCTGGTGATTTCAGTCAAAGCTTCTGATCAAGGTAGGGACTCAGGTATCTGATATTATACATGTATAATATCAGATCAGAAGTAATTTTTTAGATTTTCCAAAGATGATTTCCTTAATGAGGATTCTGGAGTTGATGGGAATGTTAATATGTCTAGCCTGAAGCAAAATTCAAGTTGCAATATGTTATAATAGCCACTGAAATAGAACTACCTCCCTTAGTGGGTCCCTTAAATACTAGAGGCCCCACATAACAAATTTGGGATTGTGGTTTTAACTCACTGTTAACTGACCTGAATGCCTGAGTAACGCCCAGCAAAAGAAGTTCTTCAGGTGGTCCAGTGTGTAGGACAAGCTCCTCTGCTGCTTGGCTTTTAGAATATAACTGATTCAAAAATAGTCACAATGTTTGTGGCAGATCTGGGTGCTATATTGGGTCTTTTCACAGAATCGTAGCAGTGATTGTAAATTGGGATAATGTCACAGCCATGCTATTTTTGCTCAACTATTTTTTGCTATTGCTATTACACATATTAAAGACCAAAATACAGGACATATTATAGATCAACAGGCAACACAGATATTCTCTCTTTGCCCCACTAAATCCTAAAGTTAAACATTCCTAGATGGGTCCACCATGAAATGTTAGTGGTCTTTGGGAGATTAAGCCCCTGTACATCCTAAGAATACAAGTAAACTGCAATACTAGGTGGTTTACATTACTAATTCATTTATATCTTACTTACATTGAAGCCTTAGGAGTTCCTTCCGACTAGTTGTCTGAGAAGAAAAATGTTGAACCTTCATTTACACCCATGTCTGTATATTTGGCACCAGGTCAGGAAAGGAGTAGAAAAACATTTAAACCACCCACAATGGTAGTCTTGAAGAATGGTGGGGAAGGAAAATACCGCCTTAGATGAGAACTTGAAATGGTTCTATTTTGTCTAAAAGGGGATTTGGCTCATGTTATGGGTCTACAATATTTTGTGTGCAGTTGTAAAAATAAAGAATGAAACATTTGTATTACTTTTTTGTTGTTTTATATGTATGCATTTTAGCTAATTTGCTTTTTGTTCCTTATCTTTTATGTGAAGTATGTTGGTGGTTGTGAAATTTACATTTTGGCTCACATATCACATATGAGAGGTTTTTGTATTCTTGGGTGAAGTCATGACATTACTCAGTGATCCTGAATTTGGAGATAGATATAATTACTGATTGGATTTTGGGAAGAGGATAAGAGTATTTTTCAGTTGCATTACATTAATTTTTTTATGTTTAATTTTTATAGGTACACATTAGTTGTACATATTTACTGGATACATGAAATATTTTGATATTGATATGGACATACAATATGTAATAATTACTTTAGGGTAAATGGAGTATCCATCACCTCAAGCATTTATAATTTCTTTGTTTTATGAATATTCCAATTATATTATTTTAATTATTTTTAAATATACAATCAATTATTGTTGACTGTAGTCACCCTGTTTCTCTATCAAATACTAGGTCTTATTAATTCTATCTAACTATATTTTTGTACCCATTAACCATTCCCACTGCCCCACACTAGCCTTACCAGCCCTCTGGTAATCATTATTCTACTCTCTATCTCCATGAGGTTGATTGTTTTAATTTTTAGCTCCCACATGAGTGAGAACATGCGAAGTTTATTTTTCTGCATCTGGCTTATTTCACTTAACACAGCATCCTCCAGTTCCATCTATATCATTGCAAATGACAGGCTTTCATTCTTTTTTAAGGGTGGCTAATACTCCATGGTATATATGTGTAATCTGTCAATGGGTTCTTCCTGGGAAGTGTGGGAATCCTTGGTTTTTGTTTACCTTGGAAGAAATAATTCAGCTAAGAGATGTATAGCAAGGGTTAAGTAGCAGAGTTTATTGAAGGAGGATAAAGTACATCCTACAGAGGAGTAGAAAACAGCTCTGGGCTGGTTCAGCTGAAAAAATAGCAGTGTTTATTTAAGGAGACAGTACACTCTGAAAGATGAGACAGAGTGGACAGCTTGAGAGAATGAGCCAGGAGTAGCTAGTGCTAGGGGCTCTCTTTATGAGTAATTTACATTATTATTCACGTAGGGGCATGAGGGAGTGTCACTTACACGCATGTTTAGGGAGATTCATTTGGGAATGCATGTTCTGTAGTTGTGCATACTAGAACACATACGTGTGTCTCATTAGCTTAAAATCTCCACCCAGGGGTGTGTTTTTTACTATTTTAATGAGCAGAAGACTACTGTAGGATGAGTTGTTGGAGGATCATGCATGCTTGTTAGTGGGGAAAACCTCTAGCATGGTTATCTCCAGCTAGGACCTGAGAAGTCCCCTTCAGGGCTAGAAGAACCTAACTGCAAGGCCAGATGTAGGTACTGTAACCATTGTCCTTTTTGCTAACTCTCAGTGGGCAGCATCTCCAGGACTTCTTTTCCCAGAGGGCTCCCTTTCCTGCTCATTTTTGGCTACCTGCCTACTCTAACAACAGCACATGGGAGATAAAGTTATTACCCAAATCAATCTCCCTGAAGGCTCAGAGGTTAGGGGTTTTTGAGAATAGTTAGGTGGGCAAAGGACTATGGAATGGGTGCTGCTAATTGGTTGGGGATGAAATCATAGGGATGTGGAAAATAGTCCTCCTGCATTGAGTCAGTCTCTGGGTGGGGAGGGGGTGTTCACTATTAGGTCATGAGTCACAAGTCCAGGTGGAATTAGACAGTCTTCAGAAATGCAAAATCTGAAAAGACATCTCAGAAGGCAAATCTTAGGTTCCACAATAGTGATGTTATCTAACATTAGACATCATTAGAGAAGGTAAAAATCTTGTGATCTCTGGAACAATGGCCGGTTGTCATTTGCTTACACCTAGATCTTAGCAGAATTCAGGTCCCTCTCATAATCCTAACTTTGTAGCTTACATTAGCTGTCCTCCCTCCCTCCCTCCCTCTCTCCGTCTCTCCCTCCCTCTCTCTCTCGCTTTCTCTCTCCCTCCTTCCTTCCTTCCTTCCCTCCCTCCCTCCCTCCCTCCCTCCCTCCCTCC